>NC_043764.1:300000-547500 GCF_902148845.1 Salarias fasciatus | reverse complement strand
AGCAGCTGTTCTCACCACGACGGAAACAGATTCATCAGCCTCAGTTTAAAGGAGGCATCAGGTGTCTTTCGCCCGTCGGTATCAGTCTGACGTTCTGGATGGTCAAAAACCACTGAAACCAGAGCTCCTCTGCATCAGGCTGCCTCAGGCGCTGGAAATGAGTCCCTGTCTCTTTAAGAAGCGCCTCAGCTTAGAGACACGCCCCCTCAGAGTGGAGGGGGCGGGGCAGCCAGCTGTGCAGGGGGAGCTGTGCATTATGGGCGGAGCTGTGCTTTATGGGCGGAGCTGTGCAGCACCAAGCGTTCCAGCCTCAACATGGCTGGACAACTTCCTGTCCAGACCGGACCCGGCCTGCTGGGTGTGTGATGGACGCCCTGGGACAGTGGAGGGGGGACACATGCCTGGACCCCTGTCCGTTGAGGACACTGAGGATGTCCACATTTGGATTTATGATGACCGGTCTGCTGCTGATCGGTCTGATCCTCTGGAGGACTAAGAAGACCGCCGCCACAAAAGACGTCCAGGAGGGACGGTCTTTCAAAACCAATGTGCAAAAGCTGGCGCTGGACAATGTGGCTGGGACTATGGACAATGTGAGACGCATCTCGAGGGGGTTCAACTCGGCTGCTGTCTGAAAAAGTGCGACCGGAGCAGAGGAAGGTCCAAAACCAGAGACCAGCTGACTGCGTCTGGAGAGCCTGAAAGGCCAAAGGTCAAAGGATTGCCTATCCACGCCCCCCTCCCAAGGCCACCTGCCTCACCTCTGGATTGCTTCTGACGAGGCCGTATCCACGGCAACCATCTGCCAGTGGGCGTGACAACCACCTGGAGCGCAGAGGGGGCGGGGCCAACCAGACACACCTACACCCACGACGTCTCCGTACCCCACCCGCCTCCAGCCGCCGCCTCCACCCTCCTGCTGACGGACAGTGGAATGACCCGGAGCACGGGGCCTCGTGTCTGCTGGGTGCAGGTCTGGCTCTTGGTGCTGGGTGCAGATTCACCTGGTTCCTCCTGGTCCACCTGGTTCCTCCTGGTCCACCTGGCTCCTCCTGGTTCCACCTGGTTCCTCCTGGTCCACCTGGTTCCTCCTGGTTCCTCCTGGTCCTGGTTCCTCCTGGTTCCTCCTGGTCCACCTGGTTCCTCCTGGTTCCTCCTGGTTCCTCCTGGTCCACCTGGTTCCTCCTGGTTCCTCCTGGTTCCTCCTGGTCCTCCTGGTCCTCCTGGTTCCTCCTGGTTCCTCCTGGTCCTCCTGGTTCCACCTGGTTCCTCCTGGTCCTCCTGGTTCCTCCTGGTCCTGGTCCTCCTGGTCCTCCTGGTCCTCCTGGTTCCTCCTGGTCCTCCTGGTCCTCCTGGTCCTTCTGGTTCCTCCTGGTTCCTCCTGGTCCTTCTGGTTCCTCCTGGTTCCTCCTGGTCCTCCTGGTCCTCCTGGTCCTTCTGGTTCCTCCTGGTTCCTCCTGGTCCTTCTGGTTCCTCCTGGTTCCTCCTGGTCCTCCTGGTCCTCCTGGTCCTCCTGGTCCTCCTGGTTCCTCCTGGTTCCTCCTGGTCCTGGTTCCTCCTGGTTCCACCTGGTTCCTCCTGGTTCCTCCTGGTTCCTCCTGGTCCTGGTTCCTCCTGGTTCCACCTGGTTCCTCCTGGTTCCACCTGGTTCCTCCTGGTTCCTCCTGGTCCACCTGGTTCCTCCTGGTCCTTCTGGTTCCACCTGGTTCCTCCTGGTTCCTCCTGGTCCTCCTGGTTCCTCCTGGTCCTCCTGGTCCTCCTGGTCCTTCTGGTTCCTCCTGGTTCCTCCTGGTCCTCCTGGTTCCTCCTGGTCCTGGTCCTCCTGGTTCCTCCTGGTTCCTCCGTCTCGCTGCCGCTGGACACGTTGCAGCAGCAGCAGCAGTTTGTGCTGAGCTTCTGTGTGGAGGACTTATTTCACTACTTCTGTGATCTGATGGAGGATTTGGATCTTCCTGGTGACTGATGTTCAGAGCGACTGAAGGTTCTGCGTTCTGTCGACAGAACAGAGGGATCCTGTTGTTCCGTCTCCACCGCTGCTGTACCATCGTTTCATTACATACATTGAAGTGAGGAAATCACCACGGTGTGTTTTTCCTTAAACACCCTGCTGTCCTGATGGGATTAAATTTCCACATTTCTCATAAACTTCTCTCAATAATCTCTCAATTAATTTTCTGTCAGTAGCATGTAGACAGATCATGTAATCACATTGCTGTGCAGGTGTAGCTGATTTTTACCTGCATGGTGCGATGGTAACACAAATATGACACAAAATATCTTTTATTGCAGCTGCTTTTATTCACGCCACACCGGAAAAACACCAAAGATAAATAATATTTACACAGAGGGAAGCAGTCCAGTCTGCTCATGCTGTTTAGCTCCCCCTGCTGGCCGCTCCAGCTGCTGCAGGTCCAGATGCTCCACCGGACCGCCGTCAGAACCGCGCTTCGTTTTGCTGAATAAAAGCACAGAAACAAGAACAGCTGTTAATAAATACATATTCTCTACATTCATAAGAAAACGAACAAATGTTGTACTGTGCGGTCATGAGTTGGTCCTGTAAACAAATCTTACCGGGTCGGGTCTGGGAGGACGCCGATCCAGACGTCCTGCAGGACGGGACCGGTCAGCTGACGGTACCGGTCAGCTGCAGGACGGTACCGGTCAGCTGCAGGAGGACCGGTCAGCTGCAGGAGGACCGGTCAGCTGCAGGACGGTACCGGTCAGCTGCAGGACGGTACCGGTCAGCTGCAGGACGGTACCGGTCAGCTGCAGGACGGGACCGGTCAGCTGCAGGACGGTACCGGTCAGCTGCAGGACGGTACCGGTCAGCTGCAGGAGGACCGGTCAGCTGCAGGACGGTACCGGTCAGCTGCAGGACGGTACCGGTCAGCTGCAGGAGGACCGGTCAGCTGCAGGAGGACCGGTCAGCTGCAGGACGGGACCGGTCAGCTGCAGGACGGTACCGGTCAGCTGCAGGAGGACCGGTCAGCTGCAGGAGGACCGGTCAGCTGCAGGAGGACCCGATCAGCTGCAGGACGGTACCGGTCAGCTGCAGGACGGGATCCGGTCCAGCTGCAGGACGGGGACCGGTCAGCTGCAGGACGGTACCGGTCAGCTGCAGGAGGACCGGTCAGCTGCAGGACGGTTACCGGTCAGCTGCAGGATGGTACCGGTCAGCTGCAGGAGGACCGGTCAGCTGCAGGACGGTACCGGTCAGCTGCAGGAGGACCGGTCAGCTGCAGGACGGGACCGGTCAGCTGCAGGAGGACCGGTCAGCTGCAGGACGGTACCGGTCAGCTGCAGGAGGACCGGTCAGCTGCAGGACGGGACCGGTCAGCTGCAGGACGGTACCGGTCAGCTGCAGGACGGTACCGGTCAGCTGCAGGACGGTACCGGTCAGCTGCAGGACGGTACCGGTCAGCTGCAGGAGGACCGGTCAGCTGCAGGACGGTACCGGTCAGCTGCAGGAGGACCCGGTCAGCTGCAGGAGGACCGGTCAGCTGCAGGACGGTACCGGTCAGCTGCAGGACGGTACCGGTCAGCTGCAGGACGGTACCGGTCAGCTGCAGGAGGACCGGTCAGCTGCAGGACGGTACCGGTCAGCTGCAGGAGGACCGGTCAGCTGCAGGACGGGACCGGTTAGCTGCAGGACGGGACCGGTCAGCTGCAGGAGGACCGGTCAGCTGCAGGACGGGACGGTGAGCTTAACAAGGCGGCGCTCTGGTGAACTGCAACCCAACATCTATAAAACAGAATCAAAACAAATTATTGCGTTTCAGAGTTTGGATCATTTCTGGCTTCAGATTCTCAGCAGGCTCACAGCTCGGTGCTTTATGAATGAAACTTACCAGGATACGGAGTCATCAGGAGCTGCTTCCCTCCCGTTGGACCCAAAGCGGGTCTGAGCTGCTCCGCCAAGGTTCTCCTGAACTTCTGCTGCAGACCACAGCACCAGGAAGCCCTGGGTCTCCTCCTCAGACCACCCCTTATTTTTAAAATCCATTTCTTGGCTAAATTAAACTAAATTAAATGCTGCTCCGCCGTAGCTTCCTGATAAAACAAAATGGCGACTGCGTGTTTTGCTGGAGCAGACGTAACCCCGCCCCCCAGGGCCTGAGCTAGCCCAGCTGCGAAGCGGAGCCTGAAAAGTCCGAGTTTTTGGGAGCCAGAGCCAGGGCCGCGGCTGGTGCAAACACAAGGAACCGGTTCAAAGTTAGGACTAGCTCCGATTTGGCCCTGGAACCAGTTTGGTCGAAAAGGGGTATGACTGTCCTTCTGTCCAGTATGTGACGGTGGGTCCGGACCAAGGCCAGCTGCTGAAGGGGATGTTCGTGCCGTACTGCGAGGGCTGTGGACCCGTCCAGCTGACTCAAGCCGTCGGCATCGTGGGCGCCGTCATCATGCCTCACAACATCTACCTCCACTCCGCTCTGGTCAAGGTCAGATGACGACAAGCCTTTCTTCCATTGTCGGTGTGAAACTTGCCTCGACCAGCTTGTGTCCTTCACTCTCAGTCCCGAGAAGTGGACCGGTCCAACAGGAAGGAGGTGAAGGAGGCCAACAAATACTTCTTCATTGAGTCGAGTATGGCGCTGTTCGTCTCCTTCCTCATCAATGTCTTCGTGGTGGCTGTGTTTGCTGAGGGGTTCTACGGGCGTACCAACCAGGAGGTGGTAAGTATACCAGCAGATTATTGACCAGGAAGTATTGACCGTTAATCTTAAAGGGCCCATATTCTGCTATGTTTCAGTCCCGTCATATCGCTCTCACAAGCCCAAAAACAGTGTTAGCAGGATTTAAGCTTGTTCGCCTCAGATTCATCCTTTGTTGGGAGCTTCAGGGTCTATCAAGTGGTTCTGACGAGCCCTCTTCAGAACCGGCTGTTTCTGAGCCTGCTTCCGGGTCGGCCCACGCCCCTCCCCCCTCCGGGAGAGGACGCGGCTTTCGCTAGCGGTCCTACTTGCTAATGTTGACCGTGAAGCTATGGCTGGAACCAGTTGGACCCAGAGTCTGACCCGGAAGGGGAGGCTCCTAACGGAGAGGGTCTGGATCTCTGAGTGAACCTCTTCTTCAGGACCTCAGAGGTCTGATGGGCCTCAGTCTGAGGAGTAGTGCTTTATGCAGATGACATTCTACTTTGTATTTCAGATTCCTTCAGGTCAGTGCCCAGATTTCTCACACTCATTCCCAGAGTTCTCTGGTTCCAGGCCCTCATGTCGAAACATTGCTGAACAAGAAAGTTCCAGGGTTTTCCTCTCTACCTACAAAAACTAACCTAATAAAACCCGCCTGCTTTTAAAAGTGTCACTCACTGAAAACAGTTTCAGGTAAAGTTTTGAAAACGTGAAGTTTTCTCTGTTTTTCACCTGCAGTCCTTCTGTGTCTTCAGTTCCACGTCTGCAACCAGACAGGGAGCCCTCACTCACACCTGTTCCCCCTGAACAACCACACCCTGGAGGTGGACATCTACAAGGGGGTGAGCCTCACGCCGGACTGGGGTCAGACTGGGGTCAGGATGGGGTCAGGCTGAGACTGGATTTACACAGAATGTGTAAATGCAGACATTTTGCACTTCTCCTCAAGATAAAACAGAACTTTTTACATTTAGAGAGAAATAAACCAACAGCGACCCTGGATGGTTCTACTTTAACCTCCCGGAACACTAAGAGGAACCCAGAGTGACATTTGACCTTTAACTTCTACATTAAAAAGGTCTGGAGGACCTCCGTCTTCATCAGGTCAGCTGATCAGTCGCTAACGAGCCTCAGGTCAGCTGATCAGCCGCTAACGAGCCTCAGGTCAGCTGATCAGCCGCTAACGAGCCTCAGATCAGCTGATCAGCCGCTAACGAGCCTCAGATCAGCTGATCACTGCTCCTGGAGATCCTGAGGTCCAGATGGAGGTTCAGAGGAGGTGGAGCTGTTTCTGCTGATGTCCTGAAGTTCTGGAATGAGCTTCCACTACGCGACAGACAGGCTGCTTCACTCTCTGTTTTCCAAACTAATCTTAAAGCCCGCTTTCCCTCCTCGGCTTTTCACCCAACCGGAGTCGCTGCTGCTGACTCTGCTGCTTCTTTCCTCGTCTTTTAACTGTATTTATCCTGCAGCTGTCTGTCACTGTGGCTACTCTGAAAGCGCTCTGGAGATGAGTGGAGTGTTGATCTGTAGAGCAGGAAGCAGCACTGAGCATCAGGGTGCTCACTGCTGCCCCCTGTGTGCCGCAGGGTGTGGTGCTGGGCTGCTTCTTCGGCCCGGCGGCGCTCTACATCTGGGCCGTGGGGATCCTGGCTGCCGGGCAGAGCTCCACCATGACTGGAACCTACTCCGGACAGTTCGTCATGGAGGTCAGTGGAAGGACAACACACAGCCTCATCCCGTCCTCCCTGTACCAGCCCCTTCAGAAGCTTCCGCTGATCGCTCAGACGACCAATGTGAAGCTGCCCCTGTTTTCCTTCCACAGCCCAGAGTGTAATCTGAGGTGTGAACCCCCTGTGAGCCTTTACACACATTTCTGATGAAAAAGTCTCTTCCTCGGTTAAATTGCTCTCTTAATCTATAGATATTCATTGATACATTTTTTACGAAATGCCAGGCAGTGAGCTGCTGCGCTCCAACATGGTGGCACCGCTCAAATGTTAGCAGAGCAGTGGAGAAACAAATGCCAGCAAATCAAGACCAAATAATCAACTTTAGCCGAGGGCTGAAGTCAATCTCCTCTTAAAACATGATTTAATCCTGGAAGAGGAGACTCGGGAGCCTGCAGGACTCCCGGACCACAGCTACGACCCAGGAGTCGTGAAGAAGAACAAGACGTCGATGCCATCGTACTAAAGAATCGTCTCACTGCTTCGTCTCCTGCCGAGGACTACGAGACATCCTGAAGACACCTGGTGTCCATCCAGCAGAAGCTGTGTCGTTGTGAGGCCCGTCTGGCTCTGGGGAAGTCCTCCGCCGGGGCTTCAGTCAGTCCCGGAGTCCAGCCTGGCTGAGAGCCAAACTCTCAGGGACTCCATGGAGTCGCAGCTGGTGGGACAATCTATGGTCTGGGGTCCCATAGCGGACCCAGGAAGACCCAGTCGTCCCTCAAAGAATTTCTACACCAGCATCTCAAACCCCCGGCGGACAGTGTGAAAACCGTCGTCTCCCGCCGGTTCATCGCCGGACCGATGTCCCAGACCCTCCAGACGGAGGACAGACCGGAGCGCCACAAATGTCTGTTCCCATCAGGAAGCACGAGCCGCCGTCGCCACTGTGGATAAAGTCTCTGGTAACGGCCGGCTGGCCAACCGTACCGTCAGTCTGCCGTTTACTGTCTCGTCGCCTCTGCTCTCCGCGGTTCGCCGGCGCCTGTTGCCGTCGTGTTGCTGGCATCTGTTGCCGGCGTATTGCCGGCGCCTGTTGCCGGCGTGTTGCCGGCACCTGTTGCTGGACTGTTGCCGGCGTGTTGCTGGCCGTGGCTCGCCAGACAGCCAGCTGTGGGTCAGCTGACACCCTTCAACACTGCGCAGGCACACCGTGATGGAGCCGCACAACTACACCTGTGGACGTTTCCCAGACGGACACACAACACACACTGCGCAGCTCAGACTCCAGGTCTGCCGAGATGCTTGTGTCTCCGTCCGGTCGTCCAGTCCTGGACTCTCAACTGGCCTCCTGGACGGGATGTGGAGAAGAGGTTCAAAACGAGCCGTCGGCGGCAGGATTTCCAGGCAGACATGGTCTTATTGCAGGAGACTGTATGAAGGTCAGCTCGGTCAGCGGTCGTACTGCTGCGTCATGACGCCAAGATCCAAGATGGCGGCGCCCTACGGAGCTCTGCCTCAGATTGGTAAAAGTTATTAAACTATCGTATCCGCCAACGTATGACACCTGGAGATAAGACGAGCAAGGGAAGGGAAGAAAAACGAAGACGAGGGCTGACCCCATGCTGGACGAAGACCTGGAAGAACCGCGAAGATCTCTTGACTTCATGTCGGCGGAGCGGCTGGCGTTACCTGAGCTGACCAACGAAGTCCGGCAGCTCAAAAAGTGATCGAGGACAGGGACGGAACCATCGTAGACCTCGAGCGACGGGTGCAGGACCCAGAGCAAAATGCCAGGATGGACGATGTCATGATCTCACGATCAAACATCAAACTGCGCTCGTTCGCAAGAGCGGTTGACAGCGAAGACACTAAGGAAGATCTGGAATCCCTCGAAACGCAGGTCGTACAATTCCTAAAGAGCAAGAACCTAACTCTTTAATGGAAACGGCGTCTCCGCCGGCCACACACCTCCTCAGAAGGACCTGGAGTCCAAACCCGCCGTCATCGTCCGGATCGCAAACCGGAAGCATAAAACGTGGCTTTTCATGCAGGGAAGAAACTCAAGGGAACCGAAGTCTACCTGAACCAGCAGGTCTACCTGAACCAGCAGGTCTACCTGAATCAGCAGGTCTACCTGAACCAGCAGGTCTACCTGAACCAGCAGGTCTACCTGAACCAGCAGGTCTACCTGAATCAGCAGGTCTACCTGAACCAGCAGGTCTACCTGAACCAGCAGGTCTACCTGAATCAGCATCTAACCAGAAGAAACGCCGAACTGGCACGAGAGGCCTGTTACCTGAGGAAGAGCGGCAAGATAAATGCAACCTGGACACGCAGCGGTAAGGCAATGATACAGCGAATCCACCCCCTGCTGAGATCAGAGAGCTCAGAGACCTCCACCCTGCTGACGGTGCTGATCAGAGCTCAGAGACCTCCACCCTGCTGACGGTCCTGATCGGAGCTCAGAGACCTCCACCCTGCTGACGGTCCTGATCGGAGCTCAGAGACCTCCACCCTGCTGACGGTCCTGATCGGAGCTCAGAGACCTCCACCCTGCTGACGGTCCTGATCAGAGCTCAGAGACCTCCACCCTGCTGACGGTCCTGATCAGAGCTCAGAGACCTCCACCCTGCTGACGGTCCTGATCAGAGCTCAGAGACCTCCACCCAGCTGACGGTCCTGATCAGAGCTCAGAGACCTCCACCCTGCTGACGGTGCTGAATTCCCAGGTTAGACTGCTCTCCGTCGGCTTCCTGCTCTTCCTCTTCCTGCTCGGTGACGACAGACGCAGCGCTGTGGTCGGTCTGGAGGACTCCTCTTCTCTTCGTTCCCATTCTTTTTGGATGTTCATGCATGTGGAGTCACCCTCCTTCCCCTCTGCAGGGAACTTTATGCATGGCAGTTAGGGTTGGGCGGTATGAGCAAAATCTTATTCACGGTATCAGAAATGTCATATCACGGTAACGGTATATATCATGGTATTTATTTTTCCCCTGTAAATTCAAATAATTGCTTAAAAATAACCAAACTGTCACATTTGCTCATTTTCCTCTTTTATTTTTTAAACTCCGGTTTCTATAACTTCAATTATTAAAAAAAAAAAAAAAAATCACAACATTAGGGGTGTCCTCAGATAGTCGACGATTCGTTGGAAGGGGCCTGATTCGACGGCCAATCATGAAGTCGAAGCATCGAAAAAATGTGATTATTAAACGAGGACCATTCCATTCCAGCTGTATGGGGGTGCTGAAGGACTGATTCTACATAGAACTGCTTGGTTTTTTTCCCCCAAATTAACATGATATAAAGCCTATTTGATATACATGTTAGCCTATCAAATATACTGTGGAAAAATTTACTTAACTTGTGGTTTTATTCAATATTCTCTCGATTTAGTGTCTGTGAATCAACCACCACGGTGAGTGGCACAGTCCCATTTTGCTCAGAGCTCCGTCACAGAGCAGCGTCTCGGTGGTGATTTGGCTGAACTTTAAAAGTCTTTCAATGTGGGAAACAAACAGAACTTCAGACCAAGTCAAAGATGATCCAAAAAAAGTCAAATGCAGATTGTGTCCTTTCATCTCACTTCACAGCAACATGGCTTTCCACCTTAAACGGGTCAGTATCCAGATAACTGGGCTATTAAAAGACGCTTCTGTTACTCAATTCTCATTTTTAATGCTGATGCTTTTATTTCGTTTAATTGTAATATTTTAGGTTAGTATTATATTATTATTTTTATTTATCTAAAAGGCTAATTCTATTTAATTTAGTGTTTGTTTTTGCGTGGATGCTGCGCTGCGAAACGGACCGACACAGTGAAATTAAGCCTTTCATTTAATTGAGCAGATAATGTGAGAAACTGTTTAGCCAAAAAATGTGAGCTTATCTGCAGAGAATCCACACATTCACTACGCTGTGGAACAACAAGACATAATACTGCAGCGTTACGACACTGAAGCAAATACTGGGAACTACTTTTTCTTCTGAGATCACTACGCCCAGACGCCATGTTTAGGAAGTAGTTCTGTCTCAGCAATCTTCACATAAACAACTCAATCTGGTCATTTTGCATTAATATTTCACAGGTGAGCTTTCACAGGGACCAGTAGGGGGAGCACTAAAGCAAATCTTGCATAGTTCTCCTTTAAAAAGACTTTCCGGAAAAATCATCAAATACATGTCAAGCCTTGGATGACTAAAGGAATAACTAATGCTTGCAAAAAGAAAAGTCAACTCTATAGAAACTTCTTACCCCCAATTTCCACCGGACGCGAAAGCGTCGCGCCGCGTCCCTGAAGCACGGCGCTGCGCCACGGCGCTGCTGATTCGCTTCAGTTCTATTTTCTGCGCCGCCGCTTCTACACCTCGTAAATTCACTGTCGTTCAGAAAGCACCTGACAGGAAGTTACACCGGAAGTTTTAAAATAAAACACAATGCACCACCTCACGGACGTAACTTTTTTTTACATGTTGTCATTCCGCCGCCTCGGGAGGAGAGAATCAGCTCAACAGGTCCCAGACAGCAGCGAACGCAGAAATTACCATTTTTATGTAGAATAAACCAAACAAAAGGAACTATTGGATAAAGAAAAGCTCTCATTTCAGATGAAAACATAAACCATGCACTCGCCCGCTGGAAGCAGTGTAAATCACAGATCAGAGTGGCTGGACGAGCAGAGCGGCCTTGCAGAAGTGAAATGAGGTGTTTTTATTAATTTTCTGTTTATGTCATGTGTTGTTGGGGTGATGTGGAGAGACGAGAGCCTCTGAGGAGCAGCCCTCCCCGCCGGACGGCGCGGCGCTGCCGGGGGGCGCTGACTGTAGGAGCAAGACGCTGGCGCTCTGCTGCGCGGCGTTTTCGCGTCCGGTGGAAATTGGCGGTCAAAGGACAGAAACGAGGAGTCAGAAACCAGATATAAGACATATAAAAACAAGCTCACCGATATTAGAAAGTAAAAAGTACTACTATTAGAAGATACTGGCTCAATACAAAAGTAATATCCAATGTACCTGGAAAACACTGAGCAACATAATCAAGAAGGGCGCCGGTGAAGTAAAACTCCCAAACTGCCGTATTGGCCCCAATATAAGACGATATTTTTTTCCAGAAACTGTTTCCTCCAAAATGTGGCCGTACTATAATCGAAGACCAGACTGTCGTTACACATGCGCGCCACTAGATGGAGCCAAAGTACCGCTGACCAGGAAGAAAATGAAGCATCACAGTGATGAAGAATGGAGGAACGGGAGCATCTGGATGGAAGGAGCTGGAACGCTGGACCAGTGAGCAAACAACAGAGGTGAAGGTTTGATGCCAACTTTAAACTGATGGTCCAACGCAGCAGAGTCAACAAACCACTGCCAAGCAGCCAACATTTATCCAGCTGAATTATTACAGCTCATGAAGTTGAACAGAACTTGAATTTGATGGTTGTGAAGTTATTTTATTTTATAGTGAATTTATCATTCCAAGCTGGAATTTTCCCTGACGAAATGAAAACTACAAAAGTTATTCCTATATACAAAAAAGGAGATAAACAATCACTCGGCAACTACAGACCAGTTTCAATACTCCCTGGGTTTCCCAAAATCCTGGAAAAGCTTTTTATGGACAGGTTGGACAGTTAAGCACCATCTCAGTAACCGTCAGTGTGGATTTAGAGCCAGAAGGTCAACATCAACGGCAGTAACTGAACTCATGGAGAGCGTCTCAGAATTCTCCGCCGGAGAAAAGCTCCGATTCCCATCACCAGGCACCACTCGACAAAATGAGCAGATTTGGAGTCGGGTGCTGCCCTCACGTGGCCAAAGAGCCGCCTCACCGAAACGAGGCAACACGTGCATCTAAACAGAGCAGATTCTGACGCCCAGCAGGTTACATCTGGAGTCCCACAGGGCTCTGTTCTTGGCCCCAAGCTTTTCATACCGTCTATAACTGATCGCTGCGATGCCCTGCAAAATGTCACCGGTGTCCTGTTTGCTGCTGTTACCAGCCTGTATGGCTCCGGTCCAGACCCGGTCCAGACCCGGTCCAGACCCGGAGCAGCTCCGGTCCAGACCCGGTCCAGACCCGGAGCAGCTCCGGTCCAGACCCGGAGCAGCTCCGGTCCAGACCCGGTCCAGACCCGGTCCAGACCCGGTCCAGACCCGGTCCAGACCCGGAGCAGCTCCGGTCCAGACCCGGTCCAGACCCGGTCCAGACCCGGAGCAGCTCCGGTCCAGACCCGGTCCAGACCCGGTCCAGACCCGGAGCAGCTCCGGTCCAGACCCGGTCCAGACCCGGTCCAGACCCGGAGCAGCTCCGGTCCAGACCCGGTCCAGACCCGGTCCAGACCCGGAGCAGCTCCGGTCCAGACCTGGTCCAGACCTGGAGCAGGGGAGGGTATGCCCTGGATCTCGGGGTGCGTGGCCGGAGCGCTGGGGGGGGGGGGGGGGGGGGGGGGGGGGGGGTGCGGGCCTGGGGTGGGTAGCCGCCCGTGTGGGCTGGTTCTCCGGGGGGGTCATGGCCCTCCGCCTGGGTGGGGGGTCGGCTCCTGGGCTCTTGGGCCTTGGGCTCCTGCCGGTCGTGGCTCCGCGGGGCCCGGGCCCCGGGACTGCCGGGGTCCCCGGCCGGGGCTTTCCTCTGCCCCGTTTCTGGACCGGAGGGGGGCGTCTGCCTGGGGGGGCGGCTTGGATCCGGGCTCTGTGATGACCGCCGGCTGTCTGGGCTCTGAGGGCCTCTCTGGCCTGCTTCTGGCCTTCTCAGAGGTCAGAGGTCATATATGCATGATCACTATCACCATCACTGTCACCATCATATTCACATGATCACTCTGATCTTTAATCACTCTTCACATACTGGGTTACCTTGTCTTCTGGTGGTGGTTAGACTAATGGTGATCTGTAGCAGACCTCTCTTGATGCACGCCCCGAGTTTACTACTAGTTACTACTAGTTACTACTAGTTACTACTAGTTACGACTAGTTACTACTAGTTACGACTAGTTACTACTAGTTACGACTAGCTATATTAAAAAAAAAAAAGGGTTTGTGGTGTCCTTGCATTTCCCTCCTCCCCTACACCTCCTTTTATTTTTGTGGCCTGGTCTGTTCACTAATGTGGTTCGGAAAAAAAAAACAACAAAACGACAACACTGTTTTGTATTGTGACTTTGTACATAGGTTGTGCCCCCCCCCCCCCCCCTCCCTCTCTTTATCTCTCTCTCTTTCCTGTCTCTCGCTCTCTGAGCATCTCCGTCCCGGTCCTGTCCTCAGCCATGCCGGATGCCAGCTTTAAATAAAGGCAGCAGCAGGAGGAGAGTCAGTCTCCTCCTGCTGCTAATATTAAAATCTGTTCAGACAGTCAGAGGCTACAGTCAGAGGCTACAGTCAGAGGCTACAGTCAGACAGTACTGCACACCCAGCTGCCCAAGAGGATAAGGGAAGAAAAAAAAAAAGGGTTGGGGTTGCCCCTCCCCCTTATGTAGAGGAAAAGTTGGGTTTAAACAGTTTTCAGATTGTTTCTAGAACGCAGTAGAACAATCTCCTCTCCCCGAAGGCGTTTCTGGTCTTTTCTGGTCCCAGCAGAGCTTCAGGAGAACTTTAGATCCAGAACAGAGTGGCGGACATCCGTACAGGTCCAGCAGACGGGGCGACGGGAACGCCGCTCCTGAAACGCTTTAGTCGTCCAGAAACTCTGTTCCACCAGCATGTCCTCCAGGTCCGCTCCTGGTCCGCTCCTGGTCCGCTCCTGGTCCGCTCCTGGTCCGCTCCTGGTCCGCTCCTGGTCCGCTACTGGTCCGCTACTGGTCCGCTCCTGGTCCGCTCCTGGTTCTCTCCTGGTCCGCTCCTGGTCCACTCCTGGTCCGCTCCTGGTCCGCTCCTGGTCCGCTCCAGGTCCGCTCCTGGTCCGCTACTGGTCCGCTACTGGTCCGCTGCTGGTCCGCTCCAGGTCCGCTCCTGGTCCGCTCCTGGTCCGCTCCTGGTCCGCTCCTGGTCCGCTCCTGGTCCGCTCCAGGTCCGCTCCTGGTCCGCTCCAGGTCCGCTCCTGGTCCGCTCCTGGTCCGCTCCAGGTCCGCTACTGGTCCGCTCCTGGTCCGCTCCAGGTCCGCTCCTGGTCCGCTCCTGGTCCGCTCCAGGTCCGCTCCTGGTCCATTCCTAGTCCGCTCCAGGTCCGCTCCAGGTCCGCTCCAGGTCCGCTCCTGGTCCGCTCCAGGTCCGCTCCTGGTCCACTCCTAGTCCGCTCCTGGTCCGCTACTGGTCCGCTCCTGGTCCGCTCCTGGTCCGCTACTGGTCCGCTCCTGGTCCGCTCCAGGTCCGCTCCTGGTCCGCTCCAGGTCCGCTCCTGGTCCGCTCCAGGTCCGCTCCTGGTCCACTCCTAGTCCGCTCCTGGTCCGCTACTGGTCCGCTCCAGGTCCGCTCCAGGTCCGCTCCAGGTCCGCTCCAGGTCCGCTCCAGGTCCGCTCCAGGTCCGCTCCTGGTTCTCTCCTGGTCCGCTCCTGGTCCGCTCCTGGTCCACTCCTGGTTCTCTCCTGGTCCACTCCTGGTTCTCTCCTGGTCCGCTCCAGGTCCGCTCCTGGTCCGCTCCTGGTCCACTCCTGGTCCACTCCTGGTTCTCTCCTGGTCCGCTCCTGGTCCGCTCCAGGTTCGCTCCAGGTCCGCTGCTGGTCCGCTGCTGGTCCGCTGCTGGTCCGCTCCAGGTCCGCTCCAGGTCCGCTCCAGGTCCGCTACTGGTCCGCTCCTGGTCCGCTCCTGGTCCGCTCCTGGTTCTCTCCTGGTCCGCTCCTGGTCCACTCCTGGTCCGCTCCTGGTCCGCTCCTGGTCCGCTCCAGGTCCGCTCCTGGTCCGCTACTGGTCCGCTACTGGTCCGCTCCTGGTCCGCTCCAGGTCCGCTCCTGGTCCGCTCCTGGTCCGCTCCTGGTCCGCTCCTGGTCCGCTCCTGGTCCGCTCCAGGTCCGCTCCTGGTCCGCTCCTGGTCCGCTCCAGGTCCGCTGCTGGTACCAGCTGTGGTGGTTTTGGTGACCGGAAGAATCCAGCAGCTCCTGAAGCAACGAGCCGCTCTGCGCATGGCGCGACCTCTGACCTGACAGCTTTGTTCACGGCTGCCGCGCACGCACACGTCTACGAGCCGCACTTGTCCGCCGCTCCAGTCTGGATCTGAATTTCTCTGTTGGGACCAGAACAGCCCTCTGGGGGAGGACATTGTTCTACTGCGTTCTAGAAGCAACCTGAAAACTGTTTAAACCCGACTTGTCCTCCACTGAACCTCCAGCCGAGTCCGGGCTGCGTTGATCCCTGGCGGCGGCGGCGGACGCCGCCTCGGCGCCGCTGGTCTTTCTGGGCCGCTGCAGCTGCAGTCCTTCCTGCCGTAAAGACCAGTGGCTGCCAGCAGGTGGCTCTGCGGGGCTTCCGATTGACGGCGGGCGCTGATGGGGGCGTGTCTGGACTCCGCAGGGCTTCCTGAACCTGCGCTGGTCGCGGTTCGCCCGGGTGCTGCTGACCCGCTCCATCGCCGTCACCCCCACCCTGCTGGTGGCCGTCTTCCAGGACGTGCACAGCCTGACGGGCATGAACGACTTCCTGAACGTGCTGCAGAGCATGCAGGTGAGTCACGGCGAGGCTGCGGCGCTGCCCCCGGTGGTCTGGAGTACTTCACCTCTCTCTCTCCCTGCAGCTGCCCTTCGCCCTCCTGCCCATCCTCACCTTCACCAGCCTGCCGGCGCTCATGAGCGAGTTCGCCAACGGACTGTAAGTCGCCTCCTCCTCGGGTCTGAACGCTGGGTGCTGACCCCCCCAGTGCTATGAGACCCCCCAGCGGGTAGCCCCTCCATTGCCCCCCAGGAGCCAGGAGACCTCAGGAGGGTCTGCAGGTCAGCCGAGGCCACAGCTGGGATGAAAGCAGGTTCTCTAGAACCAGGACTCTGCTCTGAGGGACGCCTTCAGGAGGAAAAACCTCCACCCAGAGCCTCCTCCACCCAGAGCCTCCTCCACCTGGAGCCTCCTCCACCCAGAGCGTCCTCCACCCAGAGCCTCCTCCACCCGGAGCCTCTTCCACCCAGAGCCTCCTCCACCTGGAGCCTCCTCCACCTGGAGAGCCTCCTCCACCCGGAGCCTCCTCCACCCGGAGCCTCCTCCACCTGGAGCCTCCTCCACCCAGAGCCTCCTCCACCTGGAGCCTCCTCCACCTGGAGCCTCCTCCACCCAGAGCCTCCTCCACCTGGAGCCTCCTCCACCCAGAGCCTCCTCCACCCAGAGCCTCCTCCACCCAGAGCCTCCTCCACCCGGAGCCTCCTCCACCCGGAGCCTCCTCCACCCGGAGCCTCCTCCACCCAGAGCCTCCTCCACCTGGAGCCTCTTCCACCCAGAGCCTCCTCCACCTGGAGCCTCCTCCACCTGGAGAGCCTCCTCCACCCGGAGCCTCCTCCACCCGGAGCCTCCTCCACCTGGAGCCTCCTCCACCCGGAGCCTCCTCCACCCAGAGCCTCCTCCACCCGGAGCCTCCTCCACCCGGAGCCTCCTCCACCCAGAGCCTCCTCCACCCGGAGCCTCCTCCACCCGGAGCCTCCTCCACCCGGAGCCTCCTCCACCCAGAGCCTCCTCCACCCGGAGCCTCTTCCACCCAGAGCCTCCTCCACCCAGAGCCTCCTCCACCCAGAGCCTCCTCCACCTGGAGCCTCCTCCACCCAGAGCCTCCTCCACCCAGAGCCTCCTCCACCCGGAGCCTCTTCCACCCGGAGCCTCCTCCACCTGGAGCCTCCTCCACCCGGAGCCTCCTCCACCTGGAGCCTCCTCCACCCGGAGCGTCCTCCACCTGGAGCCTCCTCCACCCAGAGCCTCCTCCACCCAGAGCCTCCTCCACCCGGAGCCTCCTCCACCCAGAGCCTCCTCCACCTGGAGCCTCCTCCACCCGGAGCCTCCTCCACCCGGAGCCTCCTCCACCTGGAGCCTCCTCCACCCGGAGCCTCCTCCACCCGGAGCCTCCTCCACCGGAGCCTCCTCCACCTGGAGCCTCCTCCACCTGGAGCCTCCTCCACCTGGAGCCTCCTCCACCCGGAGCCTCCTCCACCCGGAGCCTCCTCCACCTGGAGCCTCCTCCACCCGGAGCCTCCTCCACCCGGAGCCTCCTCCACCCGGAGCCTCCTCCACCTGGAGCCTCCTCCACCTTTCCATGACGGCCTCCCAGTTCTGAACAAAGTGTTCCTTCCCGGCCCTGGACGCCCCCCCCTCCTCCAGGTTAGATTCTGGGGACGACCTGGAAGACCACCAGGACCTGGTCTAGCTCCAGACGACCCTCTGCTGACGCCACGTTAAAATCTTTAATAATAACTGAAACATCTCCGTCCCCCCGAGTCCTGATGGAGACCCGTTGGCAGTGGACCAGGACCAGGAGGTCCTCTACAGTGGACCAGGCAGAGACCAGGAGGACACCAGGAGGAGACCGGGTGGAGACCAGGAGGAGACCAGGAGGAGACCAGGAGGAGACCAGGAGGAGACCAGGAGGAGACCGGGTGGAGACCAGGAGGAGACCGGGTGGAGACCAGGAGGAGACCGGGTGGAGACCGGGTGGAGACCAGGAGGAGACCGGGTGGAGACCAGGAGGAGACCAGGAGACCGGGAGGAGACCAGGTGGAGACCCTGCTCTCTCCAGTGGACCAGGTGTCCTGCCAGTCAGGATGCGTCCCTCTCCAGACGTCCACAGCCCTGAGACCTGGAACGGTCCAGCAGACCAGCAGTCTGGGGACAGCGTCCTCCTGGGCAATGTGGGACGGACAGCTCTTCAGAGGTCCACTGAGACTCTTGAAGCTGAAACGCTCTCAGGAGTGTTTACATTTTTAAATGGAGTTTTAGCAAAAATGACCTTTGGCCTCTGCACCTGCAAAGCTCCAGAGGTCGTTAGGACTTCGCCTCTGGGTTGTGGGCGGAGTCAGCGCTGCTCCACGCCCTGCCCTGTTCGTGCCAGAGAAGTTTTCTCAACACGTCCCAGAAATGCTCCATGAAGGTGTGAAGAGCAGAAAGAAGGACTTCCTTCAGACCGGCTCTCCGGGTGTGACGGCGCGCCGAGAGCTTCGTGGGACTTTAAAGTCCGTTCTGGATTTAAAGGGGCTCTATCGAGCAAAATTCAGCGTTTGTGTGTTTTAACCTTGTTATGTCGTCACGTTCTCGCGTTCTCTTCCTTGGTGCCTGTGTGTTTGAGCTTTGCTGGTGTTTCTGCTGCTCGGAGAGGAAGCCCCTCCCACACCGTGAAAACGCTCTGGTTCCCATGCCGACGTCACTCGGAGACGATGGCTCCCCTGAGCCGTAGAAAGTAGAGCCTTTTGTCCAAAACATGTCTTGAAATAAGCAAATAATCCAGAGTTAGACGCGCCACCATGCGCGCACTCGGCATCTCTCCGCGTGCGCATCCCATAATAATCAATACTTTTATCTGATACTTTTAACCAGACCGTTATCACTCGCGCTGAGGATATCCAATATGGCGACTGAACGGTTTCCGTTGCTTATTCGTCACATTTCAACCAATCAAGTGACTCATCGCTGCCTCCGATGGCTAACCAGCCAACCGCTGCCGAGACTGATGGACCCTCGTCGTCGCTCGTCATCGATGAATTCTGAGCCAATCATGTCGGAGGATACGTTTGACTGACAGGGCTGGTAGCCAATGAGCTTGCTGGATAACCCGAAAGCGGGGTTTTGGGTCTTCTGACAGCTGCTGAGGGCTGAAAACTGTTTTTTTTTTTTTCTGTTCCTCTCAGTCTGAGGGCCTTATCCCACCCTGAAGCCCGTCTGAAGTGATTTTTTGAGAACTTTATGAGTTTTTGGAGTGAAAATAATGTAAAAACGGGCCAAAAACCAACATATACCATTGTACAGAGGGCATCCAGAGGGTGTACAGAGGATGTCCAAAACTGACCCCGCCGGGGCATAGCAGTACAAATACATGTGTGAAACACTCATTTCTTGTAGTACTGCTCTGACATTTTGACCTGAACTATGTAAGACCCCAGGCTTTAGCAAAATTGTGTTTTCAAGCTCGCACAGTGCTTCCAGACTTATTTCCAGGTGTTTTATGAGGGAAAAAATTCAGGCGAGAATGAAATTCATGCTAATTCAGTGTGCTGCAACATAAATAAATCTGTGGCAGTAGCACCTAGAGTAATTCTGACTGCACTGGGTGAAAATACAGGTTGTCAGCTTTCAAATGAGACCCCAACCATGCATGTACTCCAAACAGTTCAAGAACAGCATTCAGTTTACTTTGGGTACGTCTTTAGTTGAACTTTTAGGCGAAAATGGCCCCGAGCTTAAAGGGCTAGAGCTAAAGAGCTAAAGCTAGCCAGCGTATTTGTTTTGAAGCGCTGATTGGCTGAAGTTCGCTGTCAGTCAAAGTCCTCCGGGGGAGAGGCGGGATTTTCAGTGAAACAGAGCGTTTTCTCTTCCGGGTTTCAGAATTAGCCCCAGAAAGTCTTTTATTTCACGTAAAATGACTTTTCCTTAGCGCCAAGAATAAACTATGACCATGTTAATGCCAAAGCCGGGGTTTGGCCGAGCTGAAGAAGCAGGATACAGCTCCTTTAACAGAAGCTAATATTGCAGTGATGCAGTGATTCTCTCCTGTGATTGGTCAGAACTCTGCCGCAGCATCTGAAATCAGCCGAAGAATTCCAGGCAGACAACCCGATAACAGGGAATCTCAATAATCTAGTCTGGATCCAGCAGAGGATTAAAGTCTGAGTCACTCTGAGTCCACATGGTCCTGATTTAAGACTTTACAGGTGAAAACAGGAGGTTCTGGAGACTGGTTTAATGTGGAACTGAAGGACAAGTCCTGCTCCAAAGTCTCTACAGGGTCCTCTCAGTGGTTCTGGTCTTGGTCCAAAGTGAGTCCAGGTTCCTCACAGTGGTTCTAGTTATTCAGATCATTTCTGTCTCGGGTGTTTTGGACGGAATTCAATCACTTCTGTTTAACTGAGTTCAGAAACACAAAATTGCGACTCTTCCAGACTTTTCTGTCTTGAAGGGAAACTTCTGGTGAGAAAACTCAACATGTGACGCTTGTTAAAATCAAAACGTTCTTGGGGTTGGCATGGCCACTGAAGCCCTGATGTTTGCTCTTGTGTCCCTGCAGGGTGTTTAAGGTCGGGGGAGGTGTGGTGGTCCTGATCGTGTGTGCCATCAACATGTACTTCGTGGTGGTTTATGTGACGGAGCTGCACAGCGTGTGGATCTACGTGACGGCGGCAATACTCTCCGTGGCGTACCTGACGTTTGTGGGATATCTGGTAGGTAGCAGCAGGGTTGATTCTGATACGATCAGGTTCGACCCTTGTAGATCAGGGTAGATCCTGGTAGAACAGAGTAGATCCTGGTGGAATGCGATAGATGGGGTAGACCCAGTGGATCGTCCCGTCAGTCCTGAAGGGCCGATGTCCTGCATGTTTGAGTTTTCTCCCAGCTGCAGCTCAGCTGGTTGCAATGATGGACTCGTTCGTGGCTTTTCTACCAGCTTGAGGACAACGTCAACATGAGAATGAGGGACGTGCAGGACATGGGTCCTTCAGGACCCACTATGGACACCCCTGCCCTAGTACATCGGTGGTACACCCTGGTAGATTAGGGTAGATCCTGGAGGATCAAGAAGAAAGACCCTGGTAGATTAGGGTAGATCCTGGAGGATCAAGAAGAAAGACCCTGGTAGATTAGGGTAGATCCTGGAGGATCAAGAAGAAAGACCCTGGTAGATTAGGGTAGATCCTGGAGGATCAAGAAGAAAGACCCTGGTAGATTAGGGTAGATCCTGGAGGATCAAGAAGAAAGACCCTGGTAGATTAGGGTAGATCCTGGAGGATCAAGAAGAAAGACCCTGGTAGATTAGGGTAGATCCTGGAGGATCAAGAAGAAAGACCCTGGTAGATTAGGGTAGATCCTGGAGGATCAAGAAGAAAGACCCTGGTAGATTGGGGTAAATCAGGGCCGACTGGAACTGGTTGATCAGGAGTAGCTTGAGGTAGATCGAGGGTAGCTCAGGGTAAATCCTGGTAGATCAGGGGAGGATCCCGGTAGATCAGGTCTGGATCCTGATATCATAGGGTGGGATCCAGAGGGTCCAGAGATTTTTTTGTTTTTCAGTCCAGGCCGGTAGAAACGGGTCATTGTTTCAGTTTTTCCCAGAACGGTTCTCGGATCGTGGGAAACTTTTCCCTAGTTTTCCACACGTTGAAGAGGTTCTAGTGTCAGAGCTCCAGAGTCCAGCAGGTGAAAGAAAGTGGTGCCGGGCCGGGACCGGGACCGGGACCGGCTCACACAGCAATGGAGACGTCTTTCTTGCAGACACTCTGTCCATATTAGTCCAGCTGAGATGTTGGACGCTGTGACGGCGGTCTGAGCTGTGGAGGGGCTCCTGAAGCTCTGTGTGGTCCTGCTGCAGGCCTGGCTGTGTCTCATCGCTCTGGGGGTGTCCTGGCTGGACTTCACCCTCAAGAGGGGGACCGACTCCACCGTCCTGATCGAGCAGCAGCCCGAGTTCGAGACCTGAGTCTGAGGTGGACGTCTGGAGAGGCTCGGTTCTTCAGTCGCCGTTTGGTGCTGCGCCTCCAAACTGTTTGTGTCGAAGATGCTTCAAAGCAGAACTTTGCAACTTTTTTACCTCAATAAATGTGTTTCAGAATCCCTGTGGGGGTAAACAGAGACTTGGTGCAGTGATTCGCCGGTCCCCCCCCCCGGGGTCTCTGTCCTGAAAACAGCTCTTGCAACTTTCAGAGGATCGACCCGACTACATCTGGCGAGAACAAACCTGCTTTACGGCGCTCAGACGGGACGACAAGGGTAAAAGCGCGTAAAAAAAACATGAAACCTCGCTAGCGTTAGCAACGCCACCTGAGCTGCTCACCAATGGCAGAACCAACAAGACAGAAAAAAGCTTTGTCTGATGAGTGGAAAAAAAAGGAAACGGGTGGGGGGGGGGTTACGACAGTGAGCTTTCACAGGAGACCAGTAGGGGGAGCGTGAGAGCAAAAACTGCTCCTTTAAAACTTGAGATGGAACTGATCAGATTTCTAGAATGACTAATCCATATTTGGATCATGTATTTTTTCGATTCCTGTCATTGTGAAGCAGAACTCACATCGTTCTCCGGTGACGGGGAGCGTTCTGGTTCAGACCACGGTGAGCCTGCTGATGGTGATCCAGCTCCTCATTATTAAAGGTACAATACAGGATTTAGATTTCCGGGTGGATCACCTAAATAACTGGTGGGTCTGTTTGTCAGTCGTTCTGACGGTGGTTTCGTCGTCAGGCGGTTCTCCGTGCTCGCGCCCAACCAGCTTCTCCCTTTTCCGCATTCAGAGTGTTTCTGTAGCCGTGAGCTTCTGAGCTCGTACTGACCGATGGCGAGTCTGACATCATGAAACTGGAACTGTCTCGGAAAAAAAGCTTTATTTATGAGCGAGGCGGATCGCAGGAACTGTGAACCGAGCCGTGCACGCCGGAGAAGAGGAGGTCGCGCTCGCACGCTTCCACGTTTCCTGGGAGAAGCAGGAGAGCCGGGCGATGGTCTGGAGCATGCCGTCGTTCAAAAGGTGAGTAACAGACGTTTGGCTTCGTCTTTTCGAGAAAATCCTGAATTACACCTTTAAGTCAGAAATACAGTTCCTGCTGTGGTGGTGTTGCAGTGGTCTGCCATGCCTGCTCGCAGTGAGAGGACTGCGGTTGGATTCTGAGGGACCTGTACAGCAGAACATCGATAGAACATTGATCCGTTTCGAAATGGGACACCTGAAGGCACCAGGCGCTCCGTCTTGCTACCGTCCCCCCAAACAGTTAGAGAAAGAACAGGTGACTGAAAAAGAAGAGCAGCGCCTCCATCCAAACGTTTTCTGTTCCACTAAACATGACGGAGGTGTTGGAGCTGATCCCAGCTGATCCCAGCTGATCCCAGCTGATCCCAGCTCACATTACCTCCTTTAGGATCAGCAAGGGACCTGAAAGCAGGAAAACCCGACAACCCCAGAACAGACTGGAACTGGGGGCGATGGCGTGCTCGCCACGACTCCACAGCCACGCCACTTTACTCAGCGGTGTCTGAACTGGTGATGCAGTGTGCTTCAGCGCCATCTGCTGGCTTCAGAAGACAGAGCCTGCTTCATGAAGCGTGAAGCCGACGAATTCATTCAGCCTCTGAATGAAAAACTACCATCAGAAGCTGGAGGTTGTTTTCTGAACAGACCTGCTCACATCTTTTCTTTCTATTTAAAGTCATTTTCATGAGGACTCATCTTTTGGCTGAGCAGCTTTTTAAAAAGGGAGTAAATGGCTAAAATGGGGAAAAAAAGTGAAAACCACCAGATGTAGGAATAAAGTAAAAACAGTTTCAAATTCTGGTGCTGAAGAAAAATAAGCTTAAAAATGGAAGAAAAAAAAAAGACTCAGCTCCACCAAATAAGTGCAAACAGAACTATTCCTGAAATAAAGGATCATGTGGGACTAAACACTGAGACCGTTCAGAACGAACTTGTGCTTTCACAGACACTAAACCTGTATGAAACAGAATCTCTTGGCAATAAAGCTTTACTCGAATCATTCTTTCAGAAAATAACTGTCCCTGTAATTGCTAATAGAAAATCTTTGGAGCTGGACAGACCTTTTCCTACAGAAGAGCTGGACAGTCGCCGGGCTTGATGGACTAACTTCTGAATTCTTTAAAAAATCTGCAGATCAAATTTCTCCTGTTCTACTGTTTTTGAGGAGTCACTTCCTGTCGGCTGTCTCCCTCTGAATATGCCACAAGCAGTCATTTCTCTTGTTCCTAAACCAGCTAGAAAGCCTCTGGGATGTAGTTCGTATCGTCCCGTTTCACTTTGAAATGCCGACAGTGAAGTTCTGTCAGATGCCAGCCGGTCTCCGGAGGCGGTCTTCTTCTCAGTGGGAGCCGAGGACCAGACCGGCTTCCTGAAAGGCCGGCGTTCCCCGTCCCCCATGTCCCAGAATGCAGAGACAGCTTTGGATGGGCTGAGAGGGACGTCCTCTGCTTCGCAGCTGTCCTTACAAACCATAGCTGTCCTCTTGTTTCTGTCTCCGCCCTGCGCCTTCATCCACGTCATTTTCTCATTCTCCGCCCTGAATCGCTGCTGGACTCCATGTTGAAGCTTAAGATAAGCTGTAAGGAAACAAATGGAGAAATCTACTCTGCTAAATACACAACCTGGAATGCTTGATATCCGTAAACAGCCGATGGGAGGAAGATTTAGGTTTAGAAATGTCTGAGGAGGTTCGGGGTAATGCTTCAGAGAGGATCCGTTCTTCTTCAGTTGGTTTGTTCTGTCATTATCATCAAGATGCCACAGCCTATAACGCACTCACTCAGATGTTAGGTGGTACCATTAAAATCTAATGTTATATGTATTCCATAAGACTGTTTTACTAGATTACTGGTCAGTGATAATCAACTAATATTCAGTCATATATTGGTGGTATTATTATTATTAGGGGGCCAAGCCACGGATGGCCCGGGAGCGCGTATGCGATGGTCCAGCAGGGCTGGGAACCCTATAGTATTTGATAGGATTTTTATTTTTATTTATTTATTTATTTATTTTTTTTTTCCGTATGTAAAAGTCCCGCTGCAGCCCAAACCGTACATGGGAGGGCGGTGCAAGTTGGTGGCTTGGTCCCAAACCATGGTCCGACGGAGGACGCAAAAAATCAGACGAGTCCGCCACTAGGTGGCGCTATAGGCCACATAAACGTGTTTTGGTCTATATCTCCCACACCGTATGTCGCACATTCAGAAAACTTATATCCTCAGATTCCCTGGGAGGAACTGAATCACGTGGGCTAGGCCACGCCCATTTCCGCCTATGATTTTTTTTTTGCTCGATCGAAAAAATTAAAAAACATACTTTTACGAACTCCTTGTAGGGGCTTTGTCCGATCCGCGTGAAAAGCAGCACATAAAGTCTTCAGTATAGTCCGACCTTACGTTATCAAAAGAATTTTGCTACGTCAAAATATGCGGAAACTGTTTTTGACCAAACTTTAGTAGCTAGCTAGCTAAACATAAAGTTTCACAGATCTTGGTCATAATAAATGCAAACGCCACCAAACTTGAGATCCTTGGTTGCCATGTGACTGTGGGTGGATGAACTCAATAACGCGAGCACTGGCCACTAGGTGGCGCTGTAAAGATGGGAAATTTATATCTCCTAAACGGCATGGCCGATGCTTACTAAACTTGGTAGGTATGATCCTAATTCACTCCTGAGGTAATATCTTGAAGTTATTCGTGATTGGTCAAAGTGGGCGTGGCCTATTAATTTTGTCCTGCTGCAGCCCCAACCGTACATGGGAGGGGGGTGCAATTGGGTGGGATGGTTCAGAACCTTGTCGCAACCCAGTACGCAAAAAATCAAATCAATCGTCCACCAGGTGGCGCTATAAGCCATGCAAACGCGTTTTGGGCTATAACTCCCACGCCGTATGTCGCACATTCCAAAACCTTACATCTTCTAATTCCCTGAGTAGAACTGAATCATTTGGGCTAGGCCACGCCCATTTATGTCTTTAGTTGTTTTTGCTAGATAGCACAAACCAAAACACATACTTTTCCGAACTCCGTCTAGGGGCTTTGTCCAATCTGCATGAAAAGCAGCAGATAAAGTCTTCAGTAGGGTCTGACCTAAAGTTATCAAAAGAATTTTGCTACGACAAAATATGCGCAAACTGTTCTTGACTAAACTTTAGTAGCTTGCTCGCTAAACATAAAGTTTTGCAGATCTTGGTCATAATAAATGCTAACACCACCAGACTTGAGATGCTTGGTTGTCATATGACTGTGGGTCTATCAGCCCATTTTGGTGAACATTGGCCACTAGGTGGCGCTATAACTCATGAAAACGCATTTTGACCCGTAATTTTTACCTTTCAAATCACATCTTCTTAAACTTGATGTCGACATGTTCCATTAGCACAGTGGCATCATGGGACATAGGCCATGCCCACTTCTGCTACTAAATCACTAAAAAAAGGGGAATAAACAGGCATAGTTCATTTTAGGGGTATAACCAGTAAAGGTGTAGTAACCAACAGTCGCCACATGGTGGAGTTTATTGTTTGTGAGCAGTGTCTGTGGTGAAAGCAGGCTTTGTCTGTGTGAACTGAGAGATTGCAAATGAACAACTTCATGAATCTTTTTGTGACAAAGAAGTATGTGATCCAATAGGCTCTATTCACAACTCAACCACTTCCTGAACTTCAGGAGGCTCCTTGTTTCCTGTCTTTCGTGACAGGATGAGCTGATTAATACAGGTGTGTCTGAAGTTGTTACAGAGGTCAGACACACCTGCATTAATCATCTTGTCCTATCATGACAGACAGGAAACAAGGAAAATCCTGAAGTTCAGGATTTGGTGAAGTTGTGCACAGAGTCCATCACTCTGTCAGAGGAAAATCAGAGTTGTAGAAATGACTGGAAAGTCAAGAGAGCCATGACATTATATTCTTTACAAGTGCATGTAACACTCTGACCTCAACTGTATTGTGTTTACAATGTCAGACTGTCTGAAAGACAGACGGAAACGGCATGATCTCTGAGTAATTTACTCTTTTCAAAGCAGTTTCTGTATGGTTAAAGCATCAGAGTTCTCAACACTGAACTCACTTCACTTCTGTCTGATTCAGCCAGAGGCTGTGCGTTAACTTTGGTCAGAATTGGTGAAAAGGGGGGCGCAGTAACCAGAGACATCAAGTGACGTGAAAGTTGATCAGAGTTGCACTGCGTATGGTGAGCGTGACGTGGGCCTTGCTGGTGGGGGTTAGACGTCGGCTCGTGTCCCGACGCCCGCCCCGAGCCCGGGGTCCCTCGTGGCGAGCTTCTGAGGGCTCCGCTGAGTCCGGGGTCCGAGTTGCGCCGGAGGCTTGGCCCCCTATGAGCACTGCTTGCAGTTCTAGTTATTATTGTTATTAGGGACCGAGCCCGGAGGGCATGGTGGCCGCAGGCCACCATGCCCGGAGGGCAAGGTCTCTATTGTTTTTCGTTCGTTTATTATTAGGGACCGAGCCCCGGAGGGCATGGTGGCCGCAGGCCACCATGCCCGTAGGGCAAGGTCTCTATTGTTATTCGTCCGTTTCTTTTTCTTAGCTATTATTATACTCCCCGCGCCTTTGACCTCAAATTTGACCCCCTAAACATGCACGAAAACTCACCAAATTTGGCACGCACATCGTGACCGGCGAAAAATTTTATAAAATACAAAAATAAAAACCATCAGCTCTCTAGCGCCACCTATATCCCCAAAAACGTCTAAAACAGTCGCTACGGCCCGCAGGAATGTCGTAGAGAGATCAAACCAAAACTCACGCGTTCGTCTCATTATGATCTACATTTCACGTGCTGACACCCCTGGCCTAAATCCAACAGGAAGTCTGCTATTTCCCTTTCAAAGTAAAATTTTGCTCAAAATCACTCCTCACGAAAAAATTATCTCCTCCGAGACCGTTTGTCGTACAGATATAAGAGTCACGCGACGTGAAAGAGGACAAATTTCTCTACAAAAGTTGTGAACAACTTTGTCAAAAGTCTAACGGTGTGGATTTTATTAGCGTTCAACGTTGGAAGTCTGAAATCCTGCCTTTCTCCGGCCCTCATCCGTTATAATGGGGAAAAAAGGAAAAAAGTCGCCTTTTTTCAGCACCTCGAACAAGTGGCGACTGCGGCTAAACCGTGACTCCTATCAACAAACCGAGCACACGAAAAGTTCCAGCAGGTTCTCCCGAACAAGATGATGTAACATAAGTGGGGAAAATTTCATGATATATGTATGTTTTCACAGGTATAAGTTGGTGTGCGCCTTGCATTTTTTTTGCTCTCAGTTATAATGGAGCCGGATGGGGAAAAATCTCGCGCTTCTCACAAGCTGAGGCCTCTGGGGTCCAAACTAAAAGTCTGACTGCTCTGAAAGCCTCACCAACTGAAAGACAACAAATTTTCCTATCAAACGTGATATTTTTTGTTCAGTTATGCCAAACAGCAAAGGAACAAGGAGCAGTTGTTTCCCCAAAAAAGACTTTTATTTTCTCCTCTCTCCACTCTAACTCACATTACCATATATGGGCATGCATTGCAGTTACACAGCTGACAGCAGCTGTCAATCAAACTCTGCCACTTTTTGCCTTCATTCAGTGACTCTCAAAAGCAGATGGCAAAAGCTAACTACTCCTTGTTAGTGGATGGGAGATGCTAACGACTCCATGTTAGTGGATGGGAGATGCTAACTACTCAATGTTAGTGGATGGGAGATGCTAACTACTCCATGTTAGTGGATGGGACATGCTAACTACTCCGTGTTAGTGGATGGAACATGCTAACTACTCCATGTTAGTGGATGACTGATGCCACCAGCTCCATGTTAGTAGATGGGAGATGCTAACTACTCCATGTTAGTGGATGGGAGACGCTAGCTACTCCATGTTAGTAGATGGGAGATGCTAACTATTCCATGTTAGTGGATGGGAGATGCTAACTACTCCATTTTAGTGGATGGGAGATGCTAGCTACTCCATGTTAGTGGATGGGAGATGCTAACTATTCCATGTTAGTGGATGGGAGATGCTAACTACTCCATGTTAGCGGATGGGAGATGCTAACTACTCCATGTTAGTGGATGGGAGATGCTAACTACTCCATGTTAGTGGATGGGAGATGCTAACTACTCCATGTTAGTGGATGGGAGATGCTAAGTACTCAATGTTAGTGGATGGGAGATGCTAACTACTCTATGTTAGTGAATGGGAGATGCTAGCTACTCGATGTTAGTGGATGGGAGATGCTAACCACTCCATGTTAGTGGATGGGACATGCTAACTACTCCATGTTAGTGGATGGGAGATGCTAACTACTCCATGTTAGTGGATGGGAGATGCTAACTACTCCATGTTAGTGGATGGGAGATGCTAACAGCTCCATGTTAGTGGATGTGAGATGCTAACAACTCCATGTTAGTGGATGGCAGACGCTAACAGCTACATGTTAGTGGATGGGACATGCTAACAACTCTATGCTAGTGGATGACAGATGCTAACAGCTACATGTTAGTGAATGGGACATGCTAACAGCTCCATGTTAGTGGAAAAGTGATGCTAACAGCTACATGTTAGTGGATGGGAGCAGCTTACAACTCCATGTTAAGGGATGACAGATGCTCACAACTCCATGTTAGTGGATGACAGAAGCTAACAACTGCATGTTAGTGGGTGGGACATGCTAACAACTCTGTATTAATGGAAGACAGATTCCAACAGCTTCATGTTAATGGGTGGACGTCTCAGTCGCTGGCCGGCGGGGAGGCTCGGTCCCGACCAATGCCGCTTGCGGCTTTAATTATTATACGTCCCTCCGCTTTGAACCCAAATTTGACCCCCTAAACATGCACGAAAACTCACCAAATTTGGCACGCACATCATGACCGGCGAAAAATTTTATAAAATGGAAAAATTGACCCCATCTGCTCTCTAGCGCCACCTAGATCCCAAAAAACGTCTAAAACAGTCGCTACGGCCCGCAGGAATGTCGTAGAGAGATCAAACCAACACTCACGCGCTCGTCTCATCAAGATCTACATTTCACGCACTCACACCCCTGACCTAAATCCAACAGGAAGTCCGCTATTTCCCTTTCAAAGTAAAATTTTGATCAAAATCACTCCTCACGAAAAAATTATCTCCTCCGAGACCGTTTGTCGTGCAGACATAAGAGTCACGCGACGTGAAAGAGGACAAATTTCTCTACAAAAGTTGTGAACAACTTTGTCAAAAGTCTAACGGTGTGGATTTTATTAGAGTTCAAAGTTGGAAGTCTGAAATCCTGCCTCGCTCCGGCCCTCATTCGTTATAATGGGGAAAAAAGGAAAAAAGTCGCCTTTTTTCAGCACCTCGAACAAGTGGCGACTGCGGCTAAACCGTGACTCCTATCAACAAACCGAGCACACACAAAGTTCCAGCAGGTTCTCCCGAACAAGATGATGTAACATAAGTGGGGAAAATATCATGTTATATGTATGTTTTCACAGGTAAGAAAAGGTGTGCGCTCTGCATTTTTTTTTGTTCTTAGTTATAATGGAGCCGGATGGGGAAAAATCTCGCGCTTCTCACAAACTGAGGCCTCTGAGGTCGAAACGAAAAGTCTGACTGCTCTGAAAGCCTCACCAACTGAAAGACAACAAATTTTCCTATCAAACGTGATATTTTTTGTTCAGTTATGCCAAACAGCAAAGGAACAAGGAGCAGTTGTTTCCCCAAAAAAGACTTTTATTTTCTCCTCTCTCCACTCTAACTCACATTACCATATATGGGCATGCATTGCAGTTACACAGCTGACAGCAGCTGTCAATCAAACTCTGCCACTGATTGCCTTCATTCAGTGACTGTCAAAAGCTGATGGGAGAAGCTAACAACTCCTTGTTAGTGGATGGGAGATGCTAACTACTCCATGTTAGTGGATGGGAGATGCTAACCGCTCCATGTTAGTGGGTGGTAGATGCTAACAGCTACATGTTAGTGGATGGGAGATGCTAACCACTCCATGTTAGTGGATGGGAGATGCTAACCACTCCATGTTAGTGGATGGGAGATGCTAACAGCTACATGTTAGTGGATGGGAGATGCTAACTACTCAATGTTAGTGGATGGGAGATGATAACAACTCCATGTTAGTGGATCGGATATGCTAACTACTCCATGTTAGTGGATGGGAGATGCTAACTACTCCATGTTAGTGGAAGACGGATGCTAACAGCTCCATGTTAGTGGGTGGGACATGCTAACTACTCCATGTTAGTGGATGGGGGATGCTAACTACTCCATGTTAGTGGATGGGAGATGCTAACTACTCCATGTTAGTGGATGGGAGATGCTAACTACTCCATGTTAGTGGATAGGAGATGCTAACTACTCCATGTTAGTGGATGGGTGATGCTAACTACTCCATGTTAGTGGATGGGAGATGCTAACCACTCCATGTTAGTGGATGGGAGATGCTAACAGCTACATGTTAGTGGATGGGAGATGCTAACTACTCAATGTTAGTGGATGGGAGATGATAACAACTCCATGTTAGTGGATGGGAGATGCTAACTACTCAATGTTAGTGGATGGGAGATGCTAACTACTCAATGTTAGTGGATGGGAGATGCTAACAACTCCATGTTAGTGGATGACAGATGCTAAGAGCTACATGTTAGTGGATGGGAGATGCTAACAACTCCATGTTAGTGGATGACAGATGCTAACAGCTACTTGTTAGTGGATGGGAGATGCTAACAATTCCATGTTAGTGGATGACAGATGCTAACAGCTACATGTTAGTGGGTGGACGTCTCAGTCGCTGGCCGGCGGGGAGGCTCGGTCCCGACCAATGCCGCTTGCGGCTTTAATTGTTATTATTATCATTACTACTGCTACAATTGTTACTATAATTATATCATCAACATATTTGTTACTTTGATAATACTATTACTACGACTACTATTATACCTTAATCATGCACAATACATCGATATTGTGTTATTTTCAATGTATGACTTGTTACATTTACTTTGCAAACACAAAATCGATACAGTAAGTGATGATGGTGCTAATGTTAAACAAATACATAAAAAATATTACACTCAACAAATCTCTAGTACAGGGCGGGCAAGGGGGGCTCTGCTGCTGGGAGGCCACCACCGTCGAGCAGTGGACTCCCAATTCTTGTCTCTTTAATGCACAGGACACTTTGCAAAGGGTGGTACTGTTGCCTGAGGACTGCCCCCCTCTGGCAGCAGGTCCACATAACACCTGGACCTTTGACATCACAAATCTCACCTCTACTATCCATCCATCCATCCATCCATTTTCTACCGCTTATCCGGGGCCGGGTCGCGGGGGCAGCAGTCTCAGCAGGGATGCCCAGAGTTCCCTGTCCCCAGACACTTCCTCCAGCTCCTCTGGGAGGATCCCGAGGCGTTCCCAGGCCAGCCGAGAGACATAGTCTCTCCAGCGTGTCCTGGGTCTTCCCCGGGGTCTCCTCCCAGTGGGACATGCCCGGAACACCTCCCTAGGGAGGCGTCCAGGAGGCATCCTAAACAGATGTCCGAGCCACCTCAGCTGGTTCCTCTCGATGTGGAGGAGTAGCGGCTCTACTCCGAGCTCCTCCCTGGTGACTGAGCTCCTCACCCTATCTCTAAGGGAGCGCCCAGCCACCCTACGGAGGAAGCTCATTTCGGCCGCTTGTATCCGGGATCTTGTCCTTTCGGTCATGACCCAAAGCTCATGACCATAGGTGAGGGTGGGAACGTAGATTGACCGGTAAATCGAGAGCTTCGCCTTTCGGCTCAGCTCCTTCTTCACCACGACGGACCGATACAACGACCGCATCACTGCAGCCGCTGCACCGATCCGCCTGTCAATCTCACGCTCCATCCGTCCCCCACTCGTGAACAAGACCCCAAGATACTTGAACTCCTCCACTTGGGCTAGGGTCTCTCCACCAACCTGGAGGGGGCAAGCCACCTTCCTCCGGTCGAGGACCATGGCCTCGGATTTGGAGGTGCTAATCCTCATCCCTGCCGCTTCACACTCGGCTGCGAACCGCCCCAGTGCATGCTGTAGGTCCGGGTTCGATGAAGCCAACAGGACAACATCATCTGCAAAAAGCAGAGATGAAATCCTGTGGTTCCCGAACCGGAACCCCTCCGGCCCCTGGCTGCACCTAGAAATTCTGTCCATGAAAATTATGAACAGAACCGGTGACAAAGGGCAGCCCTGCCGGAGTCCAACATGCACCGGGAACAGGTCCGACTTACTGCCGGCAATGCGGACCAGACTCCTACTCCGGTCATACAAAGACCGGACGGCCCTTAACAAGGGGCCCCGGACTCCGTATTCCCGGAGCACCCCCCACAAGACACCACGAGGGACACGGTCGAATGCCTTCTCCAAATCCACAAAACACATGTGGACTGGTTGGGCAAACTCCCACGAACCCTCGAGCACCCTATGGAGGGTATAGAGCTGGTCCACTGTTCCACGGCCAGGACGAAAACCGCATTGTTCCTCCTGGATCCGAGGTTCGACTATCGGTCGGATCCTCCTCTCCAGTACCCTGGAATAGACTTTCCCGGGGAGGCTGAGGAGTGTAATCCCCCTATAGTTGGAGCACACCCTCCGGTCCCCCTTTTTAAACAGGGGGACCACCACCCCGGTCTGCCAATCCAGAGGCACTGTCCCCGACAGCCACGCGATGTTGCAGAGACGTGTCAACCAAGACAGTCCCTGCACATCCAGAGACTTAAGGTACTCAGGCCGAATCTCGTCCACCCCCGGTGCCTTGCCACCGAGGAGCTTGCCAACCACCTCAGTGACTTCAGCTTGGGTGATGGACGAGTCCACCTCTGAGACCTCAGCCTCTGCTTCCTCCACGGAAGACGTGGCGACGGGATTGAGGAGGTCCTCGAAGTATTCCTTCCACCGTCCAACAATATCCCCAGTTGAGGTCAGCAGCTCCCCACCTCCACTGTAAACAGTGTTGGCGGAGACCTGCTTTCCCCTCCTGAGGCGCCGGACGGTTTGCCAGAATTTCTTCGAGGCCGACCGATAGTCCTCCTCCATGGCCTCCCCGAACTCCTCCCAGACCCGAGTTTTTGCCTCCACAACTGCTCGGGCTGCAGTTCGCTTGGCCTGCCGGTACCCGTCAGCTGCTTCGGGAGTCCCATGAGCCAGCAAGGCTCGATAGGACTCCTTCTTCAGCTTGACGGCAGCCCTTACTTCCGGTGTCCACCACCGGGTTCGGGGGTTGCCGCCACGACAGGCACCGGAGACCTTACGACCACAGCTCCGAGCAGCTGCTTCGACAATGGAGGTGGAGAACATGGTCCACTCGGACTCGATGTCCCCAGCCTCCCTCGGGACATGAGAGAAGCTCTCCCGGAGGTGGGAGTTGAAAGCCATGCTGACAGAGGGTTCCGCCAGACGTTCCCAGCAGACCCTCACAACACGTTTGGGTCTGCCAAGTCTGTCCGGTTTCCTCCTCCGCCAGCGAATCCAACTCACCACCAGGTGGTGATCGGTCGACAGCTCTGCCCCTCTCTTCACCCGAGTGTCCAAAACACGCGGCCGGAGGTCAGATGACACGACAACGAAGTCGATCATCGACCTCCGACCTAGGGTGTCCTGGTGCCAAGTGCACTTATGGACACCCCTGTGCTCGAACATGGTGTTCGTTATGGACAAATTGTGACTAGCACAGAAGTCCAATAACAGAACACCACTCGGGTTCAGATCGGGGAGGCCGTGCGATCCAATCACCCCCTTCCAGGTCTCACTGTCGCTGCCCACGTGGGCGTTGAAGTCCCCCAGTAGAACAATGGAGTCCCCAGTCGGAGCACTGTCCAGCACCCCTCCCAGGGACTCCAAGAAGGCCGGGTACTCTGCACTGCTGTTCGGCCCGTAAGCCGAGACAACAGTGAGGCACCTATCCCCGACCCGAAGGCGCAGGGATGCAACCCTCTCGTTCACTGGGGTGAACTCCAACACATGGCGGCTGAGCTGTGGGGCTACAAGCAAACCCACACCAGCCCGCCGCCTCTCACTGCGGGCAACGCCAGAGAAGTGGAGAGTCCAGCCCTTCTCGAGAGGTTGGGTTCCAGAGCCCAGGCTATGTGTGGAGGTGAGCCCGACTATATCTAGCCGGTACCTCTCAACCTCCCTCACAAGCTCGGGCTCCTTCCCCGCCAACGAGGTGACATTCCATGTCCCTAGAGCCAGTCTCTGTGTCCGGGGATCGGGTCGCCGGGCACCCTGCCGTCGGCTGCCACCCAATCCACACTGCACCCGGCCCCTACGGTTCCCTCGGTGGGTGGTGAGCCCACCGGAGGTCAGGCCCACGTCGTCCCTTCGGGCTGAGCCCGGCCGGGCCCCGCACCTCTACTATGCACTAGCAAAACTAATGCTTAAAATAAATTTAAATATAAACTATTAGCACCATTGACATATTAACTATAATTACTGGTGATATTCCACTATATGTTGACATGTGTTGATGATGTGATAAGGGCGGTGGTGTTGATAATGGTAATAGTAACATTTATATGTATGTGTGTATGTATGTATATATATATATGGGTGTGTGTGTGTATGTGTATATATGTATGTGTGTATGTATGTATATATGTCTATTAGGGGTGGGACGAGACACAAATTTCAGGGGACGAGATGTCTGGCGAGATTGAGTCCACGAGATCGAGACGACACGAGACCTTGGGGGTGGGGGGGGGGGGGGGGGGGGGGGGGGGCAGCGCGGGTACTCACATGCAGCGTGGGAGCATGGAGTGTCGGGTCGGAGCGCCCCTTGTCCGGCCACGTTGCCCTCCGCTCTACACTGCGCCCGAGGCCGCCGCCTAGTTCCCCTATTCCCATTCAAACCGCGGCGCACAGACGACGCCATGACTGCATTTGCACTTCATGCCACTAGGTGTGCTGTTTGCATGTTCAACCTTATTTTACACAGACACCACAGAGGAAGAAGGGCTGCAGGCTGCAGGCTCTCTCTGCATGCTGTTAGAAACAGAGTGTGAGCCGGTAAGACGAGGTAAAATGTGCATTGATGCGATGCAGCGTTTTTTCAATAAAAGAGAAGAACTGAACGATCGTTTCCGCACATTTTCTTTACGTCGTATCAATTAAACTGTATCACAAGTAGTTTGTGGACTCAAAAGACCAAGATTCCCTGCAGATAGAACATGCGCAGAACAGTATTTCATGTCCTTTTCGACCGGATTTTTAAATATGAATATGAGCATATTCAGGGGTTTGCACGTGTTTATAAGGCTGTGCGCCATGTAATGTATCATTCCGTCAATATTCCAGTTAAAGAGTTTTTGCCTTTATATAAACGTACTTAATCTCGCGGCATTCGATCTCGCGAGATCTCGTGACACGAGATCTCGTCCCATCCCTAGTGTCTATACTAAATGCACTTCATTCATCAGTTATGGCAGCCTAAAGATATGAAGGATGACAAGGTTTGGGAGTTAATAAATTATCTTCATCCCACTCCTTTTCGAGGTACACTCATCAAACTGAATACAACACGAGTCTAGTTTTTTTTTTAATGTATTTATTTTTTCTTCTGTTGTTGTTTTTCTTATATACTACTTCTATACAATCTGTTTTTTTCCCCTGCCCAGTGTGGGGAATTTTGTGTTAAGTATTGTTCAGTGTATTATTTCGTGTTGTTTTTCCTGTGCTTTGAAATAAATGCATTCATCATCATCATCATCATCTTCTTCTTCTTCAGTTTAAGATCGTGCAGCACCCCCACTGGTCCAGACTGAGACTTGCAGAGTTCGTTCCCGATCTCGATCCCATTAGCGGCCGGCCGCCACCCTCTCCCATATGCTCTGGTCCTGGTTGGGGCTGGATCCCTCCTGGAACCCTCCGTGGTCTCTGCAGTATTTAGGGAAGAACCACCAGGCGCTAAATGCAGCAGCCTCTGGAACTCTGACAGCCAGGCGATGGGAGGATGAATTCCCTCCAGTCTTCAAGATGTGGATTAATGACCTTTCACAGTGTTGGGTGCTGGAGTGAATTTGCTTTTGTACTCGAGGCTGTGCGCCACTTCAAAGCCCTTCCTACTGTGTGTGAAGAACCTGGACGTCCCTGCTGCTGGCAGACGCCGTGACGGACCCTGGACGTACATATTCAAGAACTCATGCTTCTTATTGTTTCCCTTTCTGATTGCCGTTGTCTTGCCTTCATTCCACTGGTTCATCTGATCTTTTCCACACCAGTGCACTGCTACTGCACTTCATGTGATTGTTTCTTTTATTTTTACCTGTGTGGCTGTAATTGTGAAATGTGTGTGTGCGACATGTCTGTCTGGGATCCGTGGTTCTTGTGCTGGACCGTCCAACGGACTGTCCTCAACATTGTCCTAGGTTTTACTTCTTATTGTCTCATGCTAGCTGCTGCCAAAGCTGTCCGTCCCTGGGAGAGGGATCCCTCCATACTGTGGTTCTCCCCAAGATCTCTTCTTCTCCCACTGGGTTTCTGGAGTTTGTTCTTGCCGGATGTGAGGGTCTAAGGCGGCGGTTGCTTCGTTTTGTCTTGTTACTGTGAATTTGACATATTAACATGATGCTTATTCATTGGTTTTACCGACCAATGTAACACGTTGAAGCCTCTGAGGCAGCTGCTGTTGTGATACTGGGCTGTACAAAAATACATTGATTGATTGATGACATGCAACACTGAGTGGTACAATAGTGTCTTCGTGGGTGGGGGGGGCTGTACCCTGTGTTTTTGTAGTTCTTTTTGCTGTATATAAAATCTCAATAAAATCACTTGGTGCAAAAATGGTAAAAAAGATCCAGAAAGTTTCAAATGGATTCAATTAAATCAGAAGAATTCTCCTGTTTTGATGGTTGGTAGCAAAAACTTCCATGAACTTGTCCATGTCAGGTGACTCTGCTTCTCTCGACTCAACGCTGAGGACCCCCGGGTCTGGGTCTGCCCTCAGGCCGGGTCTGGGTCTGGCTCTCCTGCACGACGACAAGCTCAACAACACCGGACCAACTGGGCGCTCCGCCGCCGTTTCCTCTGCTCGGTGGAGTTCAGGACCCAGATCCAGAACCACCTGCATGAATGAAAGTCTCTCAGGCGAAAGACGGCTGCCTCTCCAAGGGAGGCTCGGCTTCTGGGGTCCAAAGCTTGTTCTCCTGTCATCAAGAAGCTAGGGATGGGAATTGTTAAGAATTTAGCGATTCTGATTCCTTATCAATTCTCTTATCGATTCTCATTGAGTGAGAAATGAAATAATACATATGGGGAGTTTGCATTAACTCTTCAATATCTTCATCCTGAACAGAAGAAAAAAATATCCATGTCATGAAAACTTTGCAAGCTGCAGTCGCCCCGGTTTCATCTTTTGGTGTGAAATGCAGCCAAACTCTGGAGCTTCTTCCTGACGCCAGGCTGGAAAGTTTAAAACCAAATTCCACCGGCCTCACACTGGATGCCCCTGTCTGGTCCAGCTCTGCAGCTCTGTCACTCACACTGTGTCTGCTGTCAGCTGATGGAGGTTGCCAGATCTGTCCCAAAAATAATATTAAAACCGTCCAACAATAGAAAGCAGTTCAAACCTCCATCTCTGTAGAGAATGCATGTTAAACCCGTAAAAACCCGATTTGCATTTTAAAAAAACACGTAACCATTCCATCAACCCACCTCGGGTTCAAAAGAAGCTTGATTGTGCAGAGACCCGCCCAATCTGGCAACACAGCCGCTCCGGTCATGGAGCTTTGTTTTGTGCAGTTTTGGTGTCGTTTGACTTTCCTACATTGAGTAAGTACAACATTTTTCATTCTTCTAATACATATAATGATTAGACCGCGTTGTTTGTTATATATTCTACCAGAAGAATTACAAAAAAACAATGTTATGGCAAAAACGCGACACAGATTTTATTTTGAAATCACAGATTTTGGAACACGGAACTAGTTTCCATCTGGCACCGACTTGTTTCTGTTTAGACTGAAGCAGCAGGGCTCCGGTGTGAGGGGAAAAAGGATCCCTGCTGAAAGTTTCCGGTCCGCGGCTCTGTAGCGGCGCCAGAACGGACCACAGCCGCGCTGTGCGAGTCCATGCGCTCCGTGATACGTCGTCACGCACACAGTGGAATCGATAGCGGAATCGTTAAGGAGACAGCCAAACGATTCCTTGGAATCGAGGCATGAGGAACCGGTTCCACAGAAGAATCGGTTCTCGATTCCCATCCCTACAAGAAGCGTGTCCTCCAGAGACCCTGTAGAGGTCTCTACAGACCCACCAGGTCTGGAGAGAACTTTTGAGACCTCTTCTTATCGGCAAGTTGAATGGCTACACTGCAGTCTGCGGATGGAGGAGAGGGTGGAGGAGAGGATGGAGAGGATGGAGGAGGAGATGGAGGAGAGGATGGAGAGGATGGAGGGGATGGAGGAGAGGATGGAGGAGAGGATGGAGGAGAGGATGGAGGAGAGGATGGAGGGGATGGAGGAGGAGATGGAGGAGAGGATGGAGGGGATGGAGGAGGAGAACTGCACCTTCATCTGGACTTTCATGCTCCTACCATGTGGAACCGGCTCCCAGCTCCGTCTCTCGTTTCAGTGTAATTTCATTGTTTTGCTCCATGTGACTGATGATGGTTCCTTCTGGAGCCGCTGGACCCTGTTTATATATGACCTGGATGTAGAGACAAGAACCTGTCTGTCCCCTCACCCCAACCGGAGCAGCAGGAAGACCACCTCTGAGCCTGGTTCTGCAGGGTCCTCCTCCTCTGAGCCTGGTTCTGCAGCGTTCTCCTCTGAGCCTGGTTCTGCAGGGTCCTCCTCCTCTGAGCCTGGTTCTGCAGGGTTCTCCTCTGGGTCTGGTTCTGCAGGGTTCTCCTCCTCTGAGCCTGGTTCTGCAGGGTTCTCCTCTGAGCCTGGTTCTGCAGGGTTCTCCTCCTCTGAGCCTGGTTCTGCAGGGTTCTCCTCTGAGCCTGGTTCTGCAGGGTTCTCCTCCTCTGAGCCTGGTTCTGCAGGGTTCTCCTCCTCTGAGCCTGGTTCTGCAGGGTTCTGCTCCTCTGAGCCTGGTTCTGCAGGGTTCTCCTCTGGGTCTGGTTCTGCAGGGTTCTCCTCTGGGCCTGGTTCTGCATTTGCACTTCATGCCACTAGTGGTGCTGTTTGCGTGTTCAACCTTATTTTACACAGACACCACAGAAGAAGAAGAGCCCCTGAAGCCTGCATGCCTCAGAAGAAGAGTGTTGGGCGAGACGTGGTGATGTGTTCAATGATGGATGCAGCGTGTTTTTTTTTAAGTAAAAGAGAAGAACTAACCATTGTTTCCGCAAATTTTCTTGAGCAGCAGCTGAACTGGATCACAGGTAGTCCTGGACTCATAAGACCAGGTTCCCTGCTGATAGAACCTGGCAGAGCAGGATTTCATGTCTCTTTCGACTGGAATATTCTGATGCTTGTTTATATGACCAGAAATTCAGGGTAGAAAAGGAGGAACCAGGGGTAATATTCAGGTTTTTAAAAACCGGAATATGAGCAGATTGGGTTTTTCACTTGGCTGAGAGCAGCCGGGTTACTGAGAATGTTTCGGTTCAGGAAGGGTTCCTGCTACTGATGATTTCATCCCTGAAACATTATTTCAAACATGAAGATTAAATCATATTTTGATTCAATAGAAGCCGAAAAAACAAAAGATCAGATGAAGAACATGAAATTCTTGGGAGCATATCGACCACTTCTTTAAAGGAGCACAGCGCAGTTTGCTCGTTTTATGTGAAACAGCGCCCCCTGCAGGCCTTAGGCGTAACTGTAGCTTAGTGAAAAGCTCGCATCTGTGGCTCGTGCCCATGTACGTGCACGGAAGAGGGGAACTCCTTCCTCGCTCTTTTAGCAGCGCTCCAGTAAAATGTGGGTCTGTGTGGAGCTGAGGCAGCGCTGGAAGCCGGTCTGTTCTGACTTTCTGGAGGCTCCATCCTCACACAGCAAATTTTCCAGTGTTGAATTAACTCTGAAAGTGTTAAACAGTGGTCTCATATATACACTTTTGTAGTGTTAAAATCTCAACACTGACCAGTGTTGATTTTCTAATGCTGACACTCTGTAGAGTTATATTAATATTCCTCTCTGTTGACCAGTGTTCCTATTTAACTCTATACAGTGTTAATTCTTAGAATTAACACTTTAAAGTGTATATTTTAACACTTAGATTTAACACTACAACAGTGTATATATGAGACCACTCTTAACACTTTCAGAGTTAATTCAACACTGGAGAATTTGCTGTGTACTGCTCAGTTGTTGCTGCTCAGCGTCTGGCGGAGTAATGGCGGACAAAGCGAAACTTAAGGATTAGCAGGCCAGCGGGAGGCGCGTTACGTCAGGCTCAGAGCGATTCGTACCCGAATCACTCATCCTGCTGAGCCTTCAGCGCCCTGCACAGGACAACAGGAGCGACTGCGATCTTGCAAAAATGGCTCTTGCTGCCCATCAGGCAAAGGTGAAAACGTGTCTGGGTGTGAATAATTGATAATTTAATATTTAAAACTGCGCTGTGCCCCTTTAAAGGGATACTTCAACATTTTGGCAAATTGGCCCATTGAGCTCCACTCCTCAGTCCTCAGAGCAGCAGACTGACTGTTTCTGTGAGGCGAGCTGTTGTTTATCCAGAGGCGAGTCGGGGAAGGTTTTCGGGACGGACACAATGGAAGTGGACGGTACTTTTGTTCCCCCTCGTCAAACTCATCAAACACACAATCCAACAACCCCAAAACACTCTGGTGGACACGTTATAATCCTCACATCATCCTGCACATCATCCGTTATAATCCTGCTGGTTCCGTGATAAGATCTGTCACGAGAGGTCCCCTGGCTCCGGCCCCCTGGAGCTCCCCGGCATCTCGCCAGACTCGACCGTCTTCCCTCTGACCCTCAAGGGACGCCGACCAGCCGAAACGGGCCCACGCTCCCGAGTCGCGGAGCTCCCCGTCCGCTCGTCCAACTCCAGCTGTGAAATCTGTGAATAAAGGCTGTCGGGCAGGTTACAGCTATTTCAGTGCAGCTGTCTCTTCTTCCCCGGGTGTTTACACGATCGAAAAGTGTTAAACTCAGCAGGGTCTCTCCACCTCTCTTCTCCCGCGCGGGATAAAGTGGCTGAGATCGGTGAGCTGAACGCGCACTCACGCACTGGGCGCCCGGCGGCTGCGTATGCGGGATGCGGCAGCGCGTCCAGACCGCTGGCCTCCCCGTCGTGCGCGCCTTGGAAACCAAGCGCTGTCGAGGTCCTTCCGGCACCCCATAAACGCTCCAGGCTGCATTATCCGTCGGCTTCGGCTCAGGTGAGCATAGCGAAGCGTCTCAGCAGCGGAGCTTCGCCGACCCGGGTCTACGCCGCCGGGCGCCCTGCTCTCGGCGTTGTTCATCACGCTCCCAGCAGCGTTTCCCCTCCGGCCTCACGCGTGGCGGCGAGGCGGCGAGGCGTCGGGGCAGAGGAGCCGTACCGCTCCGGGTTATTGCCACGAGGCGTCCCGTTATTGAGCGTCCCGGTCCCGGCTTCAGGACCACGGCCAGAGACCCGGGTAACTCCGGGCTCTTGGCCTCTGCCCGGGTTATCTCCAACAAAGAGCCGGTCCGCGGCCCCGGAACGGCTGCCTGTGCTCAAGCACTGGACGCCCCCTCCACGGCCCTTTCGTCAGGGGCCCCCCGTCTCCCGAGGCCGGGAGGATTACAGCCACTCACGCTCCGGTTCCAGACATGGCGTGCCATGTTGGGACCGCTTTCTCCCTGGTTGTCCAGGACGCTGAGGAGCGCTGATGCCCTGCACTTCGCCTGTCGCCCGCCTCTCTTCATCCGGATCCTTCATACGCGGCTCACATGCCCTGCGGGAGCGGCCGCTCTAGAAGTGGAAGTAGCCTCGCTCCTCCGCCGGGGCGCGGTTACGGAGCTGAGTGTGGAGAAGGCGCACTCGGGCTTCTACTCCCCCTACTTCATGGTTCCCAAGAAGTCCGGGGGAGCGAGACCCATTGTGGACCTGCGGGTCCTGAACACTCACATGGCCACCAGGAGGTTCCGCATGCTGACGGTCAGACACCTCCTGGAGAGCATTCGACCCGGGGACTGGATGACGTCAGTCGACCTGACGGACGCCTACTTCCACATCCCCATTCTGAGGAGGCACAGAGCCTTTCTCCGGTTCACCGTGGGAGACCGGTATTTTCAATACACCCCTTCCACTACTCTCTCGTTCCTCGCACTTTCACCAAGTGCATCAAAGCAGCACTGGAGCCCCTCCGTCGTCGCGGGTTGAGGATCCTCACCTACATCAACGACTGGCTCATACTGGTGTCTTCCCAGCAGGAGGCTGTGCTGCACACGACCCAGGTCCTGCACCACATCGAGCTCCTGGGGTTCACGGTGAACCGGGACAAGAGCGGGCTTACCCCGGCTCAGCGGAGGGCTTACCTGGGGTTGGAGCTGGACTCGCTCTCCATGATGGCCCGCCTCTCCGAGGAGAGACGAACCTCCCTGCTCTCGGCCCTGAGGTCTGCGATGACCGCCCCTCTGGTCAGGGTCCGTCTGGTCAGGACCATCCTGGGTTTGATGGCTGCTGTCCACCCAGTGGTTCGATTGGGTTTCCTGCACATGCGCAGGCTGCAACGGTGGTTTGCACGCCTCCACTGCGTGGGAAAGCGGGACGGACGCAGAAAGGTCTTGATCCCGCCCCAGGCACGCCAGAATCTCCTCTCCTGGATGGATCCGGCTCTCCTGACGCAAGGAGTCCCCCTGGGCTGCGTGTCGCATCTCGTCGAGGTGTTCACGGATGCGTCTCTCGCAGGATGGGGAGGCACCCTAGACCACCACGCGGTGGGCAGTGCTTGGGATTCCGCTCCCACTCACATCAATGTGCTGGAAATGACGGCGGTGCAGAAAGTCCTGCTTCATTTCCAGGCCAGGCTGAAGGACAGCCACGTACTCATCAGGACGGACAACACTACGGTGGTCACGTACCTGAACAGGCAGGGGGGGACCTGGTCTCCCCCTCTTCACCGCAAAGTGGCGGAGATCCTCCGCTGGGCGGACCGGCACCTCGCATCTCTCAGAGCGCGACACGTGCCCGGGGTTCTCAACGTCGGTGCGGACAGGATGTCCCGGGGAGACCCACTCCACGACGAGTGGGGCCTGTCCCCGTGGGTCGTAGCCCGACTCTGGCGCAGGTTCGGACCCCCAGTGGCAGACCCGTTCACCAGTGCAAAGAACGCACAATGCCCACTCTGGTTCCCGCTCAGGTCGTCAGACGGACCCCCTCTAGGGGTAGATGCCTCAGGAACTGGCCTCCGGGCCTCCTGTACGCGTTCCCTCTGGCTCACCTCTTGACGTCGCTACTGCGCCGGGTGCACAGTCTCCAGGTGATCGTGGTGTGTCCGGACACCCCGGGTGCGCGGTGGTTCGCGGATCTGGTACAGATGGCGGTCGGGGACCCGTGGCCGATTCCCGACGGGCCCGACGCACTGCTGCAGGCAGGGGGCGCCCTTCGATCCCGCCCCTTCCTAGGTGGGAGGCTCCTGGCTTGGAGGCTGAGTAGGTGAGGCTGGTGAACTAGATCGACCCCCAGCGGTGGTGTCCACCATCCAGAGTGCCAGGGCCCCTCCACTGTCAAGGCCTGCAGGTCTTAAGGCCCGTCCATGCTTCACATGTCTGCGTGGGTGCGCGTTGCGCGTTGGTCCGTGTGACGTAAAAATTCGTCATGAATTCCTGTCCGCTAGGGTCCGTGGACCGGTCCGCGGACGTCCGCGCAGCAGCCAGAATTTGAGACCGCGTTGCGCATTGCGCGCAGGTCGCGGAAGTGTGCGCCTGCGCCAGAGCGCCATAGCAAACAAAACATGACGGTAAAAGTGAAAGTAGACGGAGCTCCAGCCTGATGGCTCCACTTAAAGACACCGAAAGAGTGAAAAACTGGTGGAAAGAGAGAGAGACTGTCTGGAGGGAGGAGAAGGTCTGCAGACAGAAGTGAAAAAGTAACTAATCGCTCCGCCGCCGCCCCGCGATTCAGAAACAGAAAAAAAGGCTAAATAAACTTTAATACTTAAAGATAATGGACTGACAATGTATGTGCTTAATTTTCTCTAAATAATCCGTAATAAAGGAGCAGATCAACAGTCTGTAGAGCCGGAAAAGCTTGTCGAGGCTGCGTGGATCACTGCGCCTGCAGGAGACGCACAGCTGAGCTCAGAATGTAGCATGGGAGGAAGCGCGGAAATGCGTACATGTGAAGCATGGACCAGCCTTTAGTGGCAGCTTTTCACGTCATGGTGCTCGGAGAGGGGCTTGGACCCGGTCTCCTGCGCCATCGGTGGAGTTTTGGAGTTCCTCCAGGCCCTGCAGGACAGCGGCCGCGCTGCATCCACTCTTGCGGTGTTTGCATCGGCCATGACAGCAGGTCACGGCGGCTTCGGCCGCTTCTTGGCATGCAGCCATCCGCTGGTGAAGCAGTTTCTGCATGGGGCGTGTCGGCTGCGGCCAACCCCCAGGCATGTGATCTTCCCGTGGGACCTCCACACTGTGTTGGAGGGTCTTAAGGGACCCCCCCTTCGAGCCTTTGGAACAAGCGGAGGACCGCTTTCTCTCCTTCAAGACCGTCATCTTGTTAGTGCTAGCATCCGCCAAGAGAGTTGGGGATCTCTGCGCCCTGTCGGTCCACCCATCCTGCATGGTGTTCAGCCAGGATGGAGGTCTCGTGCACCTCTGGCCTAACCCGGCCTTTCATCCCAAGGTGATCACTTCGGACTTCCGATCGCGAGTGATCAGGGTCAGGACGCTTAGCTCCCTGCAGGGCTCGTCTGAGGACGACCCTCGGCTGTGGTTGCTGTGCCCGGTCAGGGCTCTGCGTTGCTATGTCCAGCGCACAGCTGGCTTTCGCACTACGGACCAGCTGTTGGTGGGGTTTGGAGCCCGGGGGCGTGGATCCCCGCTGACCTCTCAGCGTCTCGCCCACTGGGTGGGAGGCGCTGTTGCAGCTGCCTACGAGGCACAGAATCTCTCACCGCCGGTGGAGATTTGTGCTCATTCCAGATGGTGTGTGGCTGCCTCTGCGGCGCTGTGCAGGGGGGTTCACCGTGACGTCTGCCAGGCCGCCTCCTGGGCCTCCGCATCCACCTTTGTGCGTTCATATCTGTTGGATATGTGCACCGACTCTGTGGCCATGTCGGTTTTTAGCGCGAACAGGGGTTCGGTCGCTTAACCGTTTCGGTCCTCTGGCCTGTCGCGGCCCCCCAGGGACGCGGTCCGGGGCTTTCCCGCCTGTCGCTCGGCTGTGCCGCGGCTGGCGTGTGTGTGTCGCTGTGGCGATGCTTGTTCACGTTGCGGGCTGTGCTCGGCGCATGGATGCCCGCCTCGTTCTTCGGGAGTTCTGGACGTACGGTTTGTTACTTCCGTCCTACGCACCAATCCTGTCAGCAGGTCAGCTGGGAGGACATTCATCCCTACGGCCTCTGCCTTGGTGAGTACCCCATAGCGAAGCCTGTCGGCGGGCTAAGCACTTATGATGTAGAATTAGTAGCTACAGGACGTAACTCCAGTTCTACAAATAAGTGCGTGCCCGCCTACCTGCTGGCCCAGCTGTCTGCTTCCTTACTTTTCGTCAGAAGAAGGATTTTCAGAGGGCCCCTTGAGGTTATATACCCTCGGCAGGGGGCGTGGCGCTGCGCCATCGCGCGTAGGGGTTTGGTGCATCAAGCTTCTTTATTGTCTCAGTGATTGGTCGAGGACTGAGGTCCCCATAGCGAAGCCCGTAGGCGGGCACGCACTTATTCGTAGAACTGGAGTTACATCCAGTAACTACTAATTATGTTTGGTGATTAATTGGAGTGAAGCAAAAATGATCAGTCTGGCAGATTGAAATGGACAAACGGCTCCTGTCTGTGTTGATCCATTAGGAGAGATCTTGTTGATATTGTACTGAAGTAGCATGAATAGAATTCATTTTGACTGCTAAAGAGTGGGCTTGATAAGTTCTATGGACTTTTTCACTTCTGTTGAGGACCAATGTTTCATTTCCTAATAGAAGTGGACTTTATGTGTTTTAACTCAATAAACTAAACTAAACTCCATACCTGAAACACTGACAATCGTCAGGTTAAGAGTAGGGTACAGCTTTTTTTAATTTATCCCACACTGGGAAATTCCAGTATTACAACAGCATTAGTAGAAACAATCAGAAAATAAAACATATATAATTTAATCCCTCAAACAGTGTGATAATTGTCAGTTTAATACCTGAAACCTTGTGACAATTGTCAGTTTACCACCTGAAACAGCGTGACAACCGTCACTTTCACCTGAAACCTTGTGACAGAGTGTCTGGAATTTTCTGCCATCAGGTCCGTTCAAATCAATCTGGCGCCTCTAACTGCTGCACATTTGTTTACGGCTGTTCGTTTGTAAATTTTGAGGAAAATAAACGAGTGTCACTCTGGAATGTGTTCCGCGCCGCGCGTGCATGACGGGGAGGAATGCCTAAGCCCCGCCCCTCTTCTCTGTCGTCCAATCAGTAGGCAGAGGCAGTTTCAAGGCGCCCGCTAGGTCCCATTTGTAGAAAAACAAAACCCCGGATGATAACAAAACTCACATTTTAGCACAAAGTACGAAGCGGAATGTGTTTTTCTGCGCGCAGCCGCCGCCCTCCGCCTGGCTGCGGCTGCTTTCCGCGGCTCCGTCTGCGCTTCCCGCCGATGTTGTTTATGTGTAGTAAGGGGGGCCTTGAAACCGCCGCGCGTTGCCCCATTTCCTCGCTTGTTTTCCTCCTCTCCGGATTCTCCATGTTGTTGCTGCAAAAGTGAGGAGCTTGAGCACGAAGAGGCGCGGAGCGTCCCGAACACACACCCCAAGTGCCTTTCCGGCCTCTTCTGAGCTCCGAGGAGCAGGAGGACCACGGCAGGACCCACAAAGTCCGGCTTCTCGTCGGGGATCAGTCCTGAGGCGGGCGACAAGTTCCCTGGTGAATCTTCCAGCCGACCTGCAGCTGAAGCCAATGAGGGATGCCCACCAGCGCCCGGGGACAGGACCTGAGGATCTGGAGGGCTCCGTGATTGTCAGATGGAAAGTTCTGTTATCACCCAAGTGCAGAAAGAAGACCTTCAAGTGTCTCCGAAGACAGGTGAGGCGGGCCCGCCGTGGTTTCTGTCTGCTGGTCCCACACAGGAGCCCCCATGGCCGGGCTGTTTCTGGGCTGATTCAGCCTACTGGATCTCAGGGATCCTGTTGCCTTTCAGGTTCCTTCTGGGTCTCAGGATCCTGTTAGATCTCAAGATCCTGTTGGATCTCGGGATCTCGGTGGGCTTCTTGGATCCTGGTGGATTCCAGAGATCCAGTTATATGAGAAGACTGGGAGAGATCGTATCTACGTGATCTTTTCTGATTGCTTCACCGTAAAAACTGAGCAGTGGTTGGCCTTGGTTTAGCGTTGGTTGGTCCTGGTCTCGTGGTCGTTGGTCTTGGTCTAGCAGTGGTTGGTCTTGGTTTAGCGTTGGTTGGTCTTGGTCTTAGAGTGGTTGGTCTTGGTCTTACAGTGGTTGGTCTTGGTTTAGCGGTGGTTGGTCCTGGTCTCGTGGTGGTTGGTCTTGGTTTAGCGGTGGTTGGTCCTGGTCTTGCGGTGGTTGGTCCTGGTCTTGCGGTGGTTGGTCTTGGTCTAGCAGTGGTTGGTCTTGGTCTAGCAGTGGTTGGTCTTGGTCTTACAGTGGCTGGTCTTGGTCTAGCAGTGGTTGGTCTTGGTTTAGCGTTGGTTGGTCTTGGTTTAGCGTTGGTTGGTCTTGGTCGAGCAGTGGTTGGTCTTGGTCTTAGAGTGGTTGGTCTTGGTCTTACAGTGGTTGGTCTTGGTTTAGCGGTGGTTGGTCTTGGTCGAGCAGTGGCTGGTCTTGGTCTTACAGTGGTTGGTCTTGGTTTAGCGTTGGTTGGTCTTGGTCGAGCAGTGGTTGGTCTTGGTCTTAGAGTGGTTGGTCTTGGTCTTACAGTGGTTGGTCTTGGTTTAGCGGTGGTTGGTCCTGGTCTCGTGGTGGTTGGTCTTGGTCTAGTAGTGGCTGGTCTTGGTCTAGTGGTGGTTGGTCCTGGTCTAGCGGTGGTTGGTCCTGGTCTCGCGGTGGTTGGTCCTGGTCTCGCGGTGGTTGGTCCTGGTCTCGCGGTGGTTAGTCTTGGTTTGGCGGTGGTTGGTCTTGGTCTAGCGGTGGTTGGTCTTGGTCTAGCGGTGGTTGGTCTAGCAGTGGCTGGTCTTGGTCTTACAGTGGCTGGTCTTGGTCTTACAGTGGTTGGTCTTGGTTTAGCGTTGGTTGGTCTTGGTCTTAGAGTGGTTGGTCTTGGTCTTACAGTGGTTGGTCTTGGTTTAGCGGTGGTTGGTCCTGGTCTCGTGGTGGTTGGTCTTGGTTTAGCGGTGGTTGGTCCTGGTCTAGTGGTGGTTGGTCCTGGTCTTGCGGTGGTTGGTCTTGGTCTAGCAGTGGTTGGTCTTGGTCTAGCAGTGGTTGGTCTTGGTCGAGCAGTGGTTGGTCTTGGTCTTAGAGTGGTTGGTCTTGGTCTTACAGTGGTTGGTCTTGGTTTAGCGTTGGTTGGTCTTGGTTTAGCGGTGGTTGGTCCTGGTCTCGTGGTGGTTGGTCTTGGTCTAGCAGTGGCTGGTCTTGGTCTTACAGTGGTTGGTCTTGGTTTAGCGTTGGTTGGTCTTGGTCTTAGAGTGGTTGGTCTTGGTCTTACAGTGGTTGGTCTTGGTTTAGCGGTGGTTGGTCCTGGTCTCGTGGTGGTTGGTCTTGGTTTAGCGGTGGTTGGTCCTGGTCTAGTGGTGGTTGGTCCTGGTCTAGTGGTGGTTGGTCCTGGTCTAGTGGTGGTTGGTCTTGGTCTAGCAGTGGTTGGTCTTGGTCTAGCAGTGGTTGGTCTTGGTCGAGCAGTGGTTGGTCTTGGTCTTAGAGTGGTTGGTCTTGGTCTTACAGTGGTTGGTCTTGGTTTAGCGGTGGTTGGTCCTGGTCTCGTGGTGGTTGGTCTTGGTCTAGTAGTGGCTGGTCTTGGTCTAGTGGTGGTTGGTCCTGGTCTCGCGGTGGTTGGTCCTGGTCTCGCGGTGGTTGGTCCTGGTCTCGCGGTGGTTGGTCCTGTTCTCGCGGTGGTTGGTCCTGGTTTGGCGGTGGTTGGTCTTGGTCTAGCGGTGGTTGGTCTTGGTCTAGCGGTGGTTGGTCTAGCAGTGGCTGGTCTTGGTCTAGCAGTGGCTGGTCTTGGTCTAGCAGTGGTTGGTCTTGGTTTAGGGGTGGTTGGTCTTGGTTTAGCGGTGGTTGGTCTTGGTCTAGTAGTGGCTGGTCTTGGTCTAGTGGTGATTGGTCCTGGTCTAGTGGTGGTTGGTCTTGGTCTAGCAGTGGCTGGTCTTGGTCTAGCAGTGGTTGGTCCTGGTCTAGTGGTGGTTGGTCTTGGTCTTACAGTGGTTGGTCTTGGTCTAGCAGTGGTTGGTCTTGGTCTAGCAGTGGTTGGTCTTGGTCGAGCAGTGGTTGGTCTTGGTCTTAGAGTGGTTGGTCTTGGTTTAGGGGTGGTTGGTCTTGGTTTAGCGGTGGTTGGTCTTGGCCTAGCAGTGGCTGGTCTTGGTCTAGTGGTGGTTGGTCCTGGTCTAGTGGTGGTTGGTCCTGGTCTAGTGGTGGTTGGTCTTGGTCTAGTCCGGGGTGGGCCGTCCTGGTCCTGGAGGGCCACAGCCCTGCATGATTTCCATGTCTCCCTGCTCCAACACACCCGAGTCTCCAGCAGAAAGTCAGACAACGAGCCTCATTGCAATCAGCTGTGTTGAAGCAGGGCGACAGGGAGGGCTGTGGCCCTGCAGGACCAGGAATGGCCACCGCTGGTCTAGCGGTAGTTGGTCCCGGTCCAGCAGTTGTTGGTCATGGTCTAGCCTAGTGTTGCAAATTTCTGGTAATTTTAAAAGGAATTAAAGACATTTTCGAGGATTCTCTGCTGATTTCGGACAACATGGCCGACTTGCCTTCTGGAGCGCTGCATGCGCGGCTCCCTCCATGAGGCCTGTGGGAGCGCACGGTGGGAGCGCACGGTGGGAGCGCACGGTGGGAGCGCACGGTGGGAGCGCACGGTGGGAGCGCACGGTGGGAGCGCACGGCGGGAGCGCACGGCAGCCGCATGGCAGTTTGTTTCCATCGGCGCAGCTGGAGCGTCGTCTTTCACAGGATTAAAACCCGTCTGATCACGTCGACTCCTCTTCCTGTCGTACATCAGAACGCCGTCCGTACGGGAGAGTCTGACGTGTTCATGCAGCAGAACCGTCTGAACGGGACGACCAGCAGGTCGCAGTCCAGCAGGAACTCCCTCCTCCTGATCGGTCTAATCCTTCATGCTTTGAATGTCCGCCGCCTCTAAAGGAATCTCCCAGTAGAACGCGTTCTGCCTTCTTTCCTACGGCCTTTCTTCTGTCCTCTGCCGTCTCAAACAAGGTTCTCTTTTGTGGCCGGCCGTCTTCGGAGGCGTTCGCTGGAGGAGCGAGCTGCTTCTGAACCAGGTGCGCTGGTCGCTTCCTGCATGTCACTTCCTGAACAAAGCTCTGAGGGTGGAGCTCCAAACCAGAGCGCCAGAGGCGGCGACTCGACGTGACATGTCGTCACGCAGACGCGTTTCCACACTGACTGGCTTTATGACTGTCCAATCACGAGCTGGAACCAGACAACGCTGCCTGGTTCTCAGGATCCTGCAGTACACCTTTAATGTGAATTTCTGGGCACAAAACGTCATGAACGGCTAACAAAGGCTCAGAAAGTGTTCATTGCTACAGACCGTATTGCCCCGAGTAGAGGAGCACTCTGACTGTACGACCAGCTCTGCTTTCCAAAGATCAGTTTGTGAAAAAATGAAAATAGGTTTAAAGCAATAAGGCTACTCATAAAATGTTATTTATTCCCAATCATCGATTGACAGGAAAAATCATCGTTAGTGGCAGGCCGTGTGTGTGTGTGTGTGTGTGTGTGCGCGCGTGTGCGTGTGTGTGTGCGCGCGTGTGCGTGTGTGTGTGCGTGTGTGTGTGCGTGTGTGTGTGTGTGTGTGCGCGCGCGTGTGTGTGTGCATGTGTGTGTGTGTGTGTGTGTGTGTGCGCGCGTGTGCGTGTGTGTGTGTGTGCGCGTGTGTGTGTGCGCGCGTGCGTGTGTGCGCGTGTGTGTGTGCGTGTGCGCGTGCGTGTGTGTGTGTGTGTGTGCACTGCTGTGTTGACGGTGGAATGCGCACACGCACACACACACTCTGCTCCACTCCACCCATCATGTTGCCGGTTCAGAGCGGTGTTGCGTTGCTAACTCTTCTTCATGGTTCCCAAGATGTTTGGTGGCGTCCTCTGGTGCTGGTGGACAGACCCGTCCTCTGGTGCTGGTGGACAGACCCGTCCTCTGGTGCTGGTGGACAGACCCGTCCTCTGGTGCTGGTGGACAGACCCGTCCTCTGGTGCTGGTGGACAGACCCGGTTCGTCCTCTGGTGCTGGTGGACAGACTCGGTCTGTCCTCTGGTGCTGGTGGACAGACTCGGTTCGTCCTCTGGTGCTGGTGGACAGACTCGGTCTGTCCTCTGGTGCTGGTGGACAGACTCGGTCTGTCCTCTGGTGCTGGTGGACAGACTCGGTCTGTCCTCTGGTGCTGGTGGACAGACTCGGTCTGTCCTCTGGTGCTGGTGGACAGACTCGGTCTGTCCTCTGGTGCTGGTGGACAGACTCTGGTGCTGGTGGACAGACTCGGTCCGCACTGCGGTCTTGTGTTGGACTTGGTGTTGCTTCGAGGCTGCTTCCCCGCTGTCCTCCGTTTCCACGTGACGCTGCTGTCCTCTGGCGTCCCCGTCCCTTCAGGGTTGTGTGCGGTGGTTTGTCGGCTGTGCTCTGTCCCCGGAGTGCTGGCGGTCAGGGGACGCTGTAGGAAATGAAGGGGGACTTCAGTAAGTCTCTGAGTGAAGGCGGTCCACAGTCCTGGTCCCAGTGGGAACCGAGTGTGTTGAAATGCTTCCACTCCGGAGACGAAGCGGCCCAGAGGGGCCTCGGAGGACGCTCGTCTTCCTCCGTCCACTGTGAACGGTGCCGAGCTCAGGCTGACACGCCTCCGGTTCTGGCGGCCTCTCCAGGCTCACGGCCCAGCGCTTCTGGCGAGCCTGGGCTGGGCCGAGCAGGTCCTGCAGCTGAAGAGGCTGGAATGGGGAGCGGGGTGGAGTGGTGGAGCAGAGCGGTGGAATGGAGCGGGGTGGAGCGGTGGCGCAGAGCGGTGGGGTGGAGCGGGGTGGAGCGGTGAAGCAGAGCGGTGGAGCGGTGGAACGGAGCGCGGTGGAGCGGTGGGGCGGAGCGGAGCAGTGGAGCGGGGTGGAGCGGTGGGGTGGAGCGGGGTGGAGCGGTGAAGCAGAGCGGTGGGGTGGAGCAGAGCGGTGGGGTGGAGCAGAGCGGTGGAGCGGTGGAGCAGAGCGGTGGAACGGGGCGGGGTTCAGCGGTGGCGCGGAGCAGTGGAGCGGGGTGGAGCGGTGGAGCAGAGCGGTGGAGCGGTGGGGCGGAGCTGGGTAGAGCGGAGTGGTGGAGCGGACCGGCGGGGTGGAGCGGAGCAGTGGAGCGGAGCAGTGGAGAGGAGCGGTGTAGCACAGCGGTGGGGCGGAGCGGGGTGGAGCGGAATGGTGGAGCAGACCGGCGCGGTGGGGTGGAGCGGAGCAGTGGAGAGGAGCGGTGTAGCAGAGCGGTGGAGCGGTGGAGCAGAGCGGTGGGGTGGAGCGGAGCAGTGGAACAGAGCGGTGGAGCAGTGGAGCAGAGCGGTGGGGTGGAGCGGTGGAGCAGAGTGGTGGAGCAGAGCGGTGGAGCGGGGTGGAGCAGAGCGGCGGGATGGAGCGGTAGAGCGGTGGAACAGAGCAGTGGAGCAGGGTGGAGTGGTGGAGCAGAGCGGTGGAGCGGGGTGGAGCAGAGCAGTGGAGTGGAGCAGAGCGGTGGACCAGAGCGATGGGGTGAAGCGGGGCAGAGCGGTGGAGCGGTGGAGTGGAGCGGGGCAGAGCGGTGGAGTGGAGCGGGGTGGAGCGGTGGAGCGGGGTGGAGCGGAGCAGTGGAGTGGAGCAGAGCGGTGGACCAGAGCGATGGGGTGAAGCGGGGCAGAGCGGTGGAGTGGAGCGGGGTGGAGCGGGGTGGAGTGGAGCAGTGGAGTGGAGCAGAGCGGTGGACCAGAGCGGGGCAGAGCGGTGGAGCGGTGGAGTGGAGCTGGGTGGAGCGGTGGACCAGAGCGGTGGAGTGGAGCGGGCTGGAGCGGCAGAGCGGTGGAGCGGCTCCGCAGCACCATGTCCAGAAGCAGGCGCTTTAAAGACAAGCAGAGGACGGGGGGCTCGGGGACAGGGGGGCCTCGGGAGCAGGGGGCTTTGGGGACAGGGGGACACTGAGCTTCTTCAGAGCTTCACTGCTCTTCGTCTCTGCTCGGTTACATTAGGATGGAGGAAGACAACGTAGAGACTGGAGAACCTGTCCTCCACCCAGGACGCTCCAACAGCGCCTGGAAACCCACACAAGTCCCAGCACCGTGCGAGCCCCCTGTCCCCAGCAGCCCCCTGTCCCCAGCAGCCCCCTGTCCCCAGCAGCCCCCAGTCCCCTGTCCCCAGCAGCCCCCTGTCCCCAGCAGCCCCCTGTCCCCAGCAGCCCCCAGTCCCCAGCAGCCCCCAGCCCCCTGTCCCCAGCAGCCGTCTGTCCCCAGCAGCGTCTGTCCCCAGCAGCCATCTGTCCCCAGCAGCGTCTGTCCCCTGTCCCCAGCAGCCCCCTGTCCCCAGCAGTGTCTGTCCCCAGCAGCCATCTGTCCCCAGCAGCCATCTGTCCCCAGCAGCGTCTGTCCCCAGCAGCCCCCTGTCCCCAGCAGCGTCTGTCCCCAGCAGCGTCTGTCCCCAGCAGCGTCTGTCCCCAGCAGCGTCTGCAGCGTCTGTCCCCAGCAGCGTCTGTCCCCAGCAGCGTCTGTCCCCAGCAGCGTCTGTCCCCAGCAGCCTGCAGTGTGTGATGAAGCAGGCTGTTCTGTAGAACTTGGAGACAGGTCCGAGGTTTGACGTCAGGACTTGTCCAACGGGACACGGTTCAGGTCTCAGCAGTCCACCAAAGTACACTGCAAGAAAGACCGACCTGAACTGAAGACAGCAGCACTGGATGAAAGAGCGGCGAGCGTCTCTGTCCGAGCAGCAGACATCTGGACGGAAGAATCTCCGATCAGGAGACGAGTCTCCGGGTCTGAGATCAAGTGAGATGAGACTGACTGGAAACAAGACTTTTCAACTTGATAAGATTTTGAATTTTTGCAGTTTTTGCAGTGTACAACCCCTGACCCCTGACCCCTGGCACCTGACCCCTGATCCCTGGGCCTGACCCCTGACCCCTGGCCCCTGGGCCTGGCCCCTGATCCCTGGGCCTGACCCCTGACCCCTGGCACCTGACCCCTGGGCCTGACCCCTGATCCCTGGGCCTGGCCCCTGACCCCTGGCCCCTGGGCTTGACCTCTGGCCCCTGACCCCTTGCCCCTGGGCCTGGCCCCTGATCCCTGGGCCTGACCCCTGACCCCTGGGCCTGGCCCCTGACCCCTGGGCCTGACCCCTGACCCCTGGCCCCTGATCCCTGGGCCTGACCCCTGACCCCTGGGCCTGACCCCTGACCCCTGGGCCTGGCCCCTGGCCCTGGCCCCTGGGCCTGACCTCTGGCCCCTGACTCCTGGCCCCTGGGCCTGACCCCTGGGCCTGACCCCTGACCCCTGGGCCTGGCCCCTGACTCCTGACCCCTGGCCCTGGCCCCTGGTCCTGACCTCTGGCCCCTGGCCCCTGATCCCTGGTCCTGACCTCTGGCCCCTGGGCCTGACCCCTGGCCCCTGGGCCTGACCCCTGACCCCTGGCCCCTGGCAGAGAACTTGTTCCTGTCAGCTGCTGTGGAAGGTGTCATCTGTGGAGCCGTTTCACTGATGCTGCTGTGAACCAATCAGACCAGTCAGAGCCTCGGTGTCAGCCAATCAGATCTGGTTTAAAAACCCCTTAAGCTCAGACCGGCCCGCCGGCGGGCCGTCAACTTCTCCTGATGCATTTATCAAATATCCAGACGCATTTTGCATATTCCACAGACGTACTATGCACCGTTAGAAAGCTGATCTTCTCATGAATCCGCTGGTATAAACCACTTTCAGATGTGATTACCACAGCGGGTCATATAAACACATTTGTCCAAAAACAGCAAATTAAGTAAACAGCGCAACTCACCTTTGGAAACTCATAACTGAACACAGACGATCCATAATCCAGATAATCCAGCAAAAACTGCCACAGTACAAGCGTATGCATCCAGGCAAAGCTAGAAAGTATAGCCTTCTGTCCAAAACATGTCTTGAAATAAGCAAATAATCCAGAATTAGACGCGTGTGCGTCCGATAATAATCCATTTTTTTATCAGATAAAAACATCCAGACGTCTCTCCCTCGTGCTGAGGATATCCAACATGGCGACTGATCGGTTTCCGTTGCTTATTCGTCGTATTTCAACCAATCAAGTGACTCATCCCTCCCTCCGAGGACTAACCAGCCAACCGCTGCCCAGACTGATGGACCCACGTCATCGGTCGTCATCACTCGTCATCAACGTATTCTGAGCCAATCACGTCGGTAGAAACGTTTGACTGACAGGGCTGGTAGCCAATGAGCTTGCTGAATGGCTGGCTGGCCCGCTGGCGGGGTTTTGGGACTTCTCAGACAACTGCTGAGGGATGCACCTGCTGTCTGTCCCTGCTCCTCTCAGTCTGAGGGCCTTATCCCACACTGAAGCCTCTCTGAAGTGATTTTTTGAGAACTTTATGAGTTTTTGGAGTGAAAATAATGTAAAAATGGGCCAAAAACCAACATATACCATTGTACAGAGGGCATCCAGAGGGTGTACAGAGGATGTCCAAAATTGACCCCGCCGGGGCATAGCAGTACAAATACATGTGTGAAACACTCATTTCTTGTATTACTGCTCTGACATTTTGACCTGAACTATGTAAGACCCCAGGCTTTAGCAAAATTGTGTTTTCAAGCGGTTTCAGTGCTTCCACACTGATTTCCAGGTGTTTTATGAGGGAAAAAATTCAGGCGAGAATGAAATTCATCCTAATTCAGTGTGCTGCAACATAAATAAATCTGTGGCAGTAGCACCTAGAGTAATTCTGACTGCACTGGGTGAAAATACAGGTTGTCAGCTTTGAAATGAGACCCCAACCATGCATGTACTCCAGACAGTTCAAGAACAGCATTCAGTTTACTTTGGGTACGTCTTTAGTTGAACTTTTAGGTGAAAATGGCCCCGAGCTTAAAGGTTAAAGGGAGGTTACAAACACACCTTTCTAGTCAGGCTTCCCCCCGGCCGCCTACGTTCCTCTGGTTTGCATCTTTATTTATGGACTTTATCCTGTTTTCTGATGCTTCTTTTTAGAGGTCGACCGATACGGGTTTTTTGGGGGCCGATGCCGATGTTCTCCAAGTTTGGGCAGCCGACGCCGATATGCATAGCCGATTTTTCCAATTTGATATTTAGGCTGATTTTTTAATAAAAAAATATATTTATCACATTTTTGTGAAATGCAGCAATTTCTGAGCAACTAAAAGAAATCTATTACAACAAGTGGTGTCCAGTCCTCTGAACATTTATTCAGCTTTCAAAACAATGAAATATGTTGTCTGAGTGAACACACAATGCAACAAGCAGCAGTAAACATTCACACTCTTCTGAAAGTGTCAAAAAAGAAATATAAACTTTAATGTAATTTGAACAAAAGCAGTCAGAAACAAGGCTGTAAGAAAAGCCATACATACAAATAAAAACAGAACTCCGGTCAGGCGTTATGTGGAGGAATTTGCGGGTGGCTAATACATGCTTCAGAAAAAGCCCCATGATTGATTATTTACTCTTTTATTTACTCTCGCCATTTCCTCCTATTTACTCTGTTCTGTTGTTAACTCCAGTAGTGGTGTGTTTTCAGCAACAGGGCTGAACACGCACAAGTAGAGTCAGCTCAGACCAGCTGACCTCTACTGCTGAAACTGATCACCAAGTAGCATCTGAAGTTAACGACATGCAGGGTTCCTCCAGACCTTTTCAGTCCGGGCGCCCTGCCCACGCTGAACTGTGCAGCGACCGGACGACGGAGAAAAAGAAGAAAAAAATAACTCTCCGACGGTCGAACACGGCAGCATTAGCAGCGTTAGCAGTGTTAGCACCGCGGCACGACGCGCTCCCCGGCCAAACTTGTTTTTCTGCAGTAAACACTGATCTGCTGCAGACTGGAGCCACAGAGCCGCAAAAACGTTGAAACGTTCAACAAATCCATTCCTCACTGTAGCTGCAACAGATGCAGCTTTTCCCACAGCCTGGATTCCACCGAGCACGCTCCGCTCTGACGTAACTGAATGCAGCAGCGCCACAGGGGTCCTTTCTTGAGCGGCAGCTTTAGCTGCCCGCACATGTGCCTGATCAGAAATTGCGTCATTTTATACAACTGATCAAAAATCGGCTTTTTAAAAGAAAATACGGCCGATGGCCGATGGAGAAAAATGTCCAAATATCGGCCTTGTATATCAGCCTGTCGACCTCTACTTCTTTTAACCTTCAGTGGAACTCCAGCAGTCCCGCCCCGTGTGTGTGTGTGTGTGTGTGTGTGTGTGTGTGTGTGTGTGTGTGTGTGTGTGTGTGTGTGTGTGTGTGTGTGTGTGTGTGTGTGTGTGTGTGTGTGTGTGTGGGGACCAAATGTCAGTGGAGGAGGGGAGCAGAAGAAGCTCCGACCATCAGACTGGGACCAGTGGCTTTAATCAGGCAGCAGGGTGGAGGAATGGGTGGAGGAATGGGTGGAGGAATGGACACTTCTTTCCAGTAATTGTGTGTGTGGTCTACCTGGTGTCTCCATCCTTGTGTTGGAGGACCTGGGGGACCTGGAGGACCCGGTGGGGGGCGCTGCTGGGTTCTGGACTCCGTCTCTTGCTCCGTGTCTCCTGACTTTACTGTTTTTTTGACTTTTGTTTCATGTGTTAATCTCTCATGTCATTGTTCATCCTCTCATGTCTTATCAGATGGTAACGTCATTATTCCCCCCCCCCCCAGGCCCGGTGAGCCGCTCCGCCCTCAAACAGCCTCGGAGCTGTAACCTCTTCAAAGCGCTCTTCTGCTGCCTTCGAGCTCAGGATGGCTCCAAACCTCCGTCACCTCCGCCGACTCCTCCGCCTTCCCAGCAGGCCTTGCTGGAGTCACAGGAAAATGGCTCAGTTGTCAAGGTAGCACCGTTCTCTTTCCAGTGAACAATCAGAGGTTCAGGTTGTGACTCCTTATCACATCTACACTCATGTACGTACACACACACACACACACACACACACACACACACACACACACACACACACACACACACACACACTCTGAGTGTTGCTTTGTGAAGCTCCCCGGTCGTTCCCAGAACAGCGCTGGAGGTGCCAGGCTGACCCGGTGTCTGTTTCCTCAGCAGGGTGAAGCCAGTCTGCTGCCTGTAGTCCAGGTCCAGGACCAGGGGAAGATCTGCGTGGTCATAGACCTGGACGAGACGCTGGTGCACAGTTCCTTCAAGGTACCGTCGCCGTCGTTCTCTCGCTTCTGCCAGTTTGTCCTGTTACTTCACTTCATGTACGTCCTGCACAACAGCAGACGATCCAGGAACCTCCAGGGAGCGACTGGAGCATTTAACATAACGGGAGTTCAGCAATGTAGAGCGTGGTCGGCGTGACCCCTAGAGCGTCGTCCCAGTGACCCGTAGAGCGTCGTCCCAGTGACCCGTAGAGCGTCGTTCTCGTGACTGTAGAGCGTCGTTCTCGTGACTGTAGAGCGTCGTTCTCGTGACTGTAGAGCGTCGTTCTCGTGACTGTAGAGCGTCGTTCTCGTGACTGTAGAGCGTCGTTCTCGTGACTGTAGAGCGTCGTTCTCGTGACTGTAGAGCGTCGTTCTCGTGACTGTAGAGCGTCGTTCTCGTGACAGAGCGTCGTTCTCGTGACTGTAGAGCGTCGTTCTCGTGACTGTAGAGCGTCGTTCTCGTGACTGTAGAGCGTCGTTCTCGTGACAGAGCGTCGTTCTCATGACTGTAGAGCGTCGTTTTCGTGACTGTAGAGCGTCGTTCTCGTGACTGTAGAGCGTCGTTCTCGTGACTGTAGAGCGTCGTTCTCGTGACTGTAGAGCGTCGTTCTCGTGACTGTAGAGCGTCGTTCTCGTGACTGTAGAGCGTCGTTCTCATGACAGAGCGTCGTTCTCGTGACTGTAGAGCGTCGTTCTCATGACTGTAGAGCGTCGTTCTCATGACTGTAGAGTGTCGTTCTCATGACTGTAGAGTGTCGTTCTCGTGACTGTAGAGCGTCGTTCTCATGACTGTAGAGCGTCGTTCTCGTGACAGAGCGTCGTTCTCATGACTGTAGAGCGTCGTTCTCATGACAGAGCGTCGTTCTCGTGACAGAGCGTCGTTCTCCACAATATGTTTATTAATTTTCCATTTTAAGAAACAAACAGACAACAAACAAGTAAGGCACAACACTAAAAACACAAGAATAATCTAAAACAAACAAGACAAAACAGAAAACAAAACGAAAACACAAGAAGACAAAAAGCACAAAAGGCAAAAAGAAAGAAAAGAAGAAAAGAAAAAAAAAACAAACAACAACAAAAAAAAACACCCTAAATAAGATCTGCGGTAAATAAAATATTGATTAAATCAGTATATGCATAGAGTATTCAACATACATATATTTCAATAAACAATGTATACAAATGTGTCGATCATTGCATTCTAAGTCCATAGTTCGGTCTCCATCTTCATCTTTGGTTCTGGTTCATCATTAGTCCAACTCCGAAACTAAAAAATGGATGAATATTATGGCGCTATAAAAGCAATTACCACAGTCCTTGTCCAGTTCTGTGTATTTACACATTATGCCCCTTCATGAAGTCTTGGAAAGAAGACCACAACTTGTCAAAATCTTCCACCTTTCCTCTGGCTATATAGGTCAATTTTTCCATTGCCAAATTAGATGACATCTCTGCAAACCATTGGTCAGATGTAGGTCTCTGGACCTCCTTCCATTTCAAAGCAATTGCACGTTTAGCTTGTAACAAACAAAAATTGATTAATTTACGTTCCTTTACAGTTGCTGGAAAATCTTCAGGGTATATGTGCAAAAGGCATATTTTAGCTTCAACTGGAATATTCTTTCCTGTAAATGCAGAGATTAAGTTGAGTACCTCTTTCCAGAATATCTGCAGGTTTTGGCAGCTCCACATGCAGTGTAACAGCGTACCAGCTTCATCCGTACATTTGATGCAGTGATCAGGAATACTTGGATTAAAGTGATGTAGTTTAACAGGTGTGATATAGGTCCTAAGCAGCCATTTATATTGTAAAAGTTTACATCTTGGATTTATTGTTTGACTTTGGGCTAGAAGGCAAGTTTCCTCCCAATCCTCCACACTGATATCTGACTGTAAATCATTTTTCCATGCAGATAGACAGGAAAGAGAGTTCTCTTTAGAAGTTGCTAATAACAGACTGTAAAGGGTGGAAATTTGACCAGTATTATGTACGCGCTTAACCATAACTTCTTCAATGGTTGATAGCAAGGGTTCTGAGGTTGTTTTAATTTGGGAATATATATAGCTTCTTAATTGCAAATATTTAAAATGATGCTCCCTAGGTAAATTAAATTTTTCTTTTAATTGTGTGAATGACATTAAAGTGCCCTCATCGTACAGATCTTTTATTTTGCTTAGTCCTTTCTCCATCCAATGTCTGAATCCCATATCACACCTCCCAGGGGTAAAGTTTTCATTTCCCCATATAGGTGTGAAACAAGAAAGTTTGGGTGTGTCATCTAAAAATGTGTGGGCTTCATGCCATATTGTTAGAGTATTTTTAAGGAATGGATTCTGTGTGTGTTTTTTGAGTATCTTGGCTTGTGCTGAGTAGAGGTATTGAGACAGTGGGAGTTCTATTGCATTGTTTTCTATCTGAACCCAGGCTGGAATGTCTGTTGTAAGAAAGTAGTACATGGCTGTTCTGAGTTGGGCAGCCCAATAATACAATTTCATGTTGGGTAACTTAAGCCCGCCACGTTCATAGGGCAGGTAGAGAAGAGAAATACGTATTCTAGGGTGCTTGTTGTTCCATATGAAGCGGGTGAAGTTTTTCTTAAGAACAGAGAAAAGAGAGACTGGTAGAGGAAGCGGGATTGCCTGAAAAAGATATAAAAACTTAGGCAGGACAGACATCTTTATAATATTTATACGTCCTATCATAGAGATAGGCATTAAGCTCCATTTCTCTAGAGATTCTTCTATGGCTTTAACCAGTGGGTCATAATTGATTGATATTATATCTTCAATCGTAGGTGATACTCTTATACCCAAGTAAGTAAATCCCTCTGGGGCATTAGTAAATTCAGTGTGGATCTGTGATCGTTCTCTCTCTTCCCTGTTCAGAATTAACAAGGCACTTTTTTTGTTGTTAATTTTGAAACCCGAGAATTCTCTAAATGTCTTCAGTAAATGGTTAAGGGCCTTTAGTGAGGAACTTAGCTGTGTTAAAAACAAAATAATATCATCTGCAAAAAGAGATAAACGGTGTTCTGTTTTCCCGATAGTCATGCCTGTAATATCAGATGACTGGCGAATTGCCATGGCTAAAGGTTCAATAGCAAATAAAAATAATAAGGGGCTCATAGGGCAGCCTTGGCGAGTAGATCGACTGAGATTAAAGGGTTCTGAAATTTGGTTGTTTGTCACAATTTCTGCTACCGGATCGGTATATAATAGTTGAATCCATCTAAGATATTTTTCTCCAAAACCAAATCTTTTTAAGACATCAAACAAGTAGCTCCATTCAATTCTATCAAATGCCTTTTCAGCATCTAATGACAGAATTGCATGGTCTCTGGCATTTCGTTTAGCGTATAAAACATTCAATAGCCTCCGTGTGTTATGGAAACCTTGTCTGCCAAGAACAAATCCATTCTGATCATTGAGAATTAGGTTAGGTATTATTGGTTCTATACGTCTGGCCAGAGCCTTACACAGTATTTTGGTGTCGCAAGATATTAAAGATATGGGTCGATATGATGTTCTCTCAAAGGGACATTTGCTCGGCTTTAAAAGGAGGGAAATTACAGCAGCTCTTAAAGACGGGGGTAGTATTCCTTTTTCATATGATTCATTAAACACCTCTAAGAGATGAGGCAATAGTTTACCAGTGAATGTTTTATACAATTCGATGGGCAGCCCATCAGGCCCAGGTGCCTTACCACTGCTCAAACCTTTCATTGCTTCAAATACCTGTATTGCCTCAATACTCAAACCCTTATCTAGATCGACTTTTGCTTTTTCAGTTAGTGTTGGAAAATGTAATTTATCAAGAAAGTCCTTTTGTTTTTTTGAGGTGTTTGGTGAGCTGTATTCAGATTTGTATAAGTCCTCATAAAACTCTTTAAAAGCAGAGTTTATTTCAGATGGATCAATTAGGAATTTTCCATTTTGTAGCTTAATTGAGTTAATAGATCTATCAGTTTGTATCTTTTTCAACCTCCAAGCTAGCAGCTTTCCAGCTTTCTCTCCCTGGCCATAGTATGATTGTTTCAGCCACATCAAACTGGATGCTATTCTATTGGTGGTTATCTCATTATACTGGGATTTTAATAAAAGAAGTTCATGTCTTTTCCCTGGGCTGTCATTATGGTGAAGTCTCTGCTCCAGTTCTTTGACTTTTTGTTCGAGAGTGTTAAGCTGTGAATAATATATTTTGGTTTTATGTGCACTATAACTTATAATCTCGCCTCTTAAGTAGGCCTTAAATGCCTCCCATTTTACAGACGCACTGGTTTGATTTGTATTTAAAGAGAAGTATTGGTCTATTTTCCCATCAATAAACTTTACAAAATCTGGATCTTGGAGCCATCTGGACTGAAAACGAAATCTAGGCGTTGAGCGCATGGCATCTGGTAAACGCATTGTTAAAGAAATTGGTGCATGGTCTGATAGCAGTATACTATCATACCAACATTTCTCGATTTTTGATAAGAATCCATTTGAGATCAAAAAATAATCTATTCTAGAATATGTCTTGTGTGTGCTTGAAAAGCATGAATAGTCTCTTTTATCAGGATTAAGATTTCGCCAAATATCGATTAAGTTTAGATCAGTCATATATTCTTTGATAATTTTTCTCGTTTGTTGATGGGAGGTATCAATGCCCGTTGAGCGATCCAGTGCTGGATTTAACACACAATTAAAATCGCCGCCAATTATGTATTGACCAGGATAGGATGATACGTAAAGAAAGAGATTTTGAAAAAAAGAGGGGTCATCACCATTAGGAGCATATACACATATTAAACTGACTTGGGTGGATATTATGGTCCCATTCAGTATAACATACCTTCCAGATGGGTCTATGTGCTTTTTTCTTAATTGAAAAGGGATTGATTTGTGAATTAATATCATGGCTCCTCTGGCATGAGATGAAAAAAAGGCAGAATACACTTGCCCCGGCCACCTTTTTTTAACTCTATTTATATCTTTTTCTATCAAGTGAGTTTCTTGTAGGAAAATTATATTGGTCTTCATTTGTTTTATCCTATTCATTACCTGTTTTAGTTTTACCAGTTTATTGAGCCCTCTTGTGTTCCAGCTCGAGATTTTTAACTCTAACCTAGTAGTCATCTTTGTTTAAAAAACTGAGTTTAGAATGCCCGAAAATCTTGGAAAAAAAAAAAAAAAAAGAAGAAGAAACACAATGACGAGCATAATACCGAGATCTTATTCCCTCCCACAAAACCCTCATGTACTTCCCAAAACGAAGTACATGTAAATTACAAAAAGAGTAAATGACTCCGATTATGATCATCGTATGATCCACAAAATGAGGAGCAACGATGTTCTTGAGCTAATACAGCATCATAAGGCTCACTGAAATATAAAAGAAAGACTGAGTTCAACCAGAAATAAGTTTAAAGATAAATTTAAAATTAAATAGGTAAATCCGGTGGAAGGAAAAAGAACAGTTAACTCTGGCCACCCTTTTAACTAACTTTAATCCTGTTAACACAGTATTTATATCTAATAACAATTTGAGGGGGTTCGACGGGTGTATATCTCTCGAGCAAGTGTCTTACAATTTTTCCCTTTTCCTAACCCATTTCAAAACAATTATTTATATATCCAATCTTCTTCTTCTTCAAAAAAAAAAGAAAAAAAAATTTTTTTAATTAGATGCCTCTCTATTATAAATAGAGGGAGAGAGAGAAAGAGAAAAAAAAAGAGAGAGAGAGACAGAGAGAGAAGAGAAGAAAGAGATAAAGGCTTGTCCGAGAGACAGTTCTTCCATCATATATAACCGAGATATTTACAGAAATTACCTATAGTCTGTGGTTCTCGGCGCTGGAGTGCTCTCATGGAGAAGCGGTGTCGGTGGATTCAATGTTGTGAAGGAAATCCTCTGCCTCGGTGACGGATCTGAAGATGAGGCGCCTGCTGTCATGGGTGATCACCAGGTGAGCTGGGTAGAGCAGCCCGTAGCGAATGTTTAGGGCACGAAATCTTGCTTTTACTCCATCGAACAGGCGTTGTCGCTGTCGGGTTTCACTTGACAGGTCCGGAAAAAAGCTGATCCGTTGGTTATTATAGCGCACATCCCCTTGTCTTCTGGCCACTCTCAGTGTATTTTCACGGTCTTTATAGTTCAGAAATTTGATGATTATCGGTCTGGGCGCTGTAGACCGGCTCGTGTTAGCTTGACCAACCCGGTGCGCCCGCTCAATCACCGGGGGTGGCGTGAGAGTGTCACCCAGTAGCTTGGGAAGCCAATTTTCCAAAAAATGACATATATCAGTGCCTTCTGCTTTTTCGGGGAGGCCTACCATTCTCAGATTAGAGCGCCTTGCCCTGTCTTCTTGTTCTTGAATTTTGTTGCGCAACATCTCCGTTGTTCCTTCCAGTTGTTTAACTCTCTGTTGTAAGGCGATGACATCATCCTCGGCTTGTGATATTCTCTCCTCCGTTTCTCCAATTCTCCTCGAATGGGATAACAGATCTCCCTTGATGCTATTAATAGCCTCCAACACTCCGGTTGACTGATCGCCGAGGTCTTGTTTCAGCGAACGAATTGCATTCAGTATCTCTGCATTGGATGGTCCGCTAGTATTAGCCTCTTCGCGGTTGTCGTTAGCATCATAGATAGCATCAGTCGGAGCAGTGGGGTTTTGCTCTGTTGCTTTCGATGGTGATTGTCCAGGTTTAGCGATTTTTCGTGGCATATTTCCCAGATTTCTTCCACACATACAAGCGAGTTTCTTCAAATTTTAGTCGTTTTTTCGAGTTTCTTTTCAGAAATTCAGTGGCGAGCCAAGTTGAGGTGGTCTGTCAGTCCCGCCCCATAACCCGGAAGTCCGCGTCGTTCTCATGACAGAGCGTCGTTCTCATGACAGAGCGTCGTTCTCGTGACAGAGCGTCGTTCTCGTGACAGAGCGTCGTTCTCATGACAGAGCGTCGTTCTCGTGACTGTAGAGCGTCGTTCTCGTGACCCCGGAGCGTTGTTCTCGTGACCCCGGAGCGTCGTTCTCGTGACCACGGAGCGTCGTTCTCGTGACCCCGGAGCGGCGTTCTCGTGACCCCGGAGCGTCGTTCTCGTGACCCCGGAGCGTCGTTCTCGTGACCCCGGAGCATCGTTCTCGTGACAGAGCGTCGTTCTCGTGACCCCGGAGCGTCGTTCTCGTGACCCCGGAGCGTCGTTCTCGTGACCCCGGAGCGTCGTTCTCGTGACAGAGCGTCGTTCTCGTGACCCCGGAGCGTCGTTCTCGTGACCCCGGAGCGTCGTTCTCGTGACCCCGGAGCGTCGTTCTCGTGACCCCGGAGCGTCGTTCTCGTGACCCCGGAGCGTCGTTCTCGTGACCCCGGAGCGTCGTTCTCGTGACCCCGGAGCGTCGTTCTCGTGAATGAGCAGACCAACCTTGTCTCTGTCTTCCTTCCAGCCGATCAGCAATGCAGACTTTGTTGTTCCTGTGGAGATCGAGGGGACGACGCACCAGGTAAAGTCGTCCACATGCTAGTTGGGTTAGAGCAGAAGAGGACACGGGCCGGGCCCTGCTGGTTGGTTGAGCTGAAGGGGGCGGGTCCTGTTGAGGTGGAGGGGGCGGGTCCTGTTGAGGTGGAGGGGGCGGGTCCTGTTGAGGTGGAGGGGGCGGGTCCTGTTGAGGTGGAGGGGGCGGGTCCTGTCGGGTTCTCTCTGTCTGGGGATGACTGTCGTCTTTGGAGCTATATGAGTAAAGCTGAATTGAATTCAGCAGATCGAGGACTCGGCTGTCAATGTCTTTATTCAAAGAGTTTTGATTTCAGTGTCTGTGGGAGTGAGGAGCTGCCTTCCCTTTGAAGGACCGGGGTTCCTGAATCCTGCCGGTCCGGATCCTCAGCGGGCCTCTGCCTGGTTCAAGTAATCCAGGATAGGCTGGTTCACGCTGGCTCGGCCTATTCTTGATTACTTGTTTCAGGAACTGGCCAGTAGCGGCGAACTGGACGGAAACTCAGACTCCAGAGTCCAGACGTGAAGACTGCAGCTGAAGCCGTTTGTTTTGCAGGTGTACGTCCTGAAGAGGCCGCATGTGGACCAGTTCCTGAGCCGGATGGGGGAACTCTTCGAGTGTGTGCTGTTCACTGCCAGCCTGGCGAAGGTGCGTCAGGACCAGCTCTGACCAGCCTGTTCGGGTTTTTCTCTGGAAGCAGCCGTTTCACCAGTCGTTAGACGCCTTCAGGACGTCCACTAGATCCCACTCTCCCTAAACCCCTTCAGAGTCAACCCGATCCCACAGGATCCCACAGGATCCCACAGGATCCAGTTGAGCAGAACAAAAACCTCCATTCATCCCCCGGAGAAGATTTCTGTCCTTCAGGACTAGAGAGAGCGTCCAGCATCGCAGAGTCCACTGAGTCTCTGACAAGGTCTGGAGGGACCTCCACCCCCTGCTGGGTGGAGCTGGAGGGACCTCCACCCCCTGCTGGGTGGAGCTGGAGGGACCTCCACCCCCTGCTGGGTGGAGCTGGAGGGACCTCCACCCCCTGCTGGGTGGAGCTGGAGGGACCTCCACCCTTGTCTTTACAGACCTTCATTCTCTTCTCGTCAGTTTGGATGGAAGGATGAATATTTCTGAGCCTGATGGGGTTTAGAGGGATTAATGACCCTTCAAATGTCAGCATCATGAAGTCCTGTTCCCCCCACCCCCCCACCCCCACCCCCATCAGTATGCAGACCCGGTGACGGACCTGCTGGATCACCGCGGTGTGTTCAGGGCCCGGCTGTTCCGAGAATCCTGTGTTTTCCACCAAGGCTGCTACGTGAAGGACCTGAGCCTCCTGGGTCGCGACCTCCACAAGACCCTGATCCTGGACAACTCTCCCGCCTCCTACATCTTCCACCCCAATAACGCTGTGAGTCCCAGGGGTTCAGGTTCTTCTTTTGTGGGAACCAGACTGGTGGACTGGCTGAGGAACCAGACTGGTGGACTGGCTGAGGAACCAGACTGGTGGACTGGCTGAGGAACCAGACTGGTGGACTGGCTGAGGAACCAGACTGGTGGACTGGCTGAGGAACCAGACTGGTGGACTGGCTGAGGAACCAGACTGGTGGACTGGCTGAGGAACCAGGGTGGTGGACTGGCTGAGGAACCAGGGTGGTGGACTGGCTGCAGTCCACAGTACTGATGGAGCTCAGGAACCGTCTTTCGGTTTTGTACTGACTGGAGATTCTTACTGTTTGACTACCGCCAGATGTTCAGTGTGCTGGACGCAACAGAGAGGAACCCTCGGTACCGACGGTCCCCTGATGAGGAACCCTCGGTACCGACGGTCCCCTGATGAGGAACCCTCGGTACCGACGGTCCCCTGATGAGGAACCCTCGGTACCGACGGTCCCCTGATGAGGAACCCTCGGTACCGACGGTCCCCTGATGAGGAACCCTTGGTACCGACGGTCCCCTGATGAGGAACCCTTTAGAACCAATGGAAATGTGAATCTACCCTTTCAAACGAAAACTTCTTGTTTTGTTGAACCGACTGACCAGCCGACCCCCCCCCCCCCCCGCCCGTGTTCACGGTCTTCCTGTTCCCTGCAGGTTCCCGTGGCGTCCTGGTTCGACGACGTCGATGACGCTGAGCTGCTCCACCTGCTGCCCCTGTTCGAAGAGCTGAGCCGGACCGAGGACGTGTACGAGGGCCTGGACCGGCTCCGGGGACATTAGTCCTGGACCGGCTCCGGGGACGTTAGTCCTGGACCGGCTCCGGGGACGTTAGTCCTGGACCGGCTCCGGGGACGTTAGTCCTGGACCGGCTCTGGGGGGGGGGGGGCATGCACCCGCAGCTCCTCCGGCTGTCTGCCTGCTGCACCCGGCGACATGCTGCTTCAGCTGCAGCGCTCACCTGCGCTCTCGGTTCACCAGACGAGGCGCCACTCCTCTTTATCTTTCAGTGGCAAACCGGAAACCACAACTAAACTACACTTTCTTCAAAGATTGTCTATTGCAGCACAATGACGGATATCGCACTCCAACAGGGATGCGTGCGTCTGCTCGAGGGCCCGGGGTAATGCGTGCGCTCGTGTTGGAATCCTCTCGCGGGCCGGATCGGACGGTTCGGCGGGCCACATTTGGCCCACGGGCCGCTAATTGCCGACCCCTGGGTTAGTGGCGTCAGCGGGTTGGTTAGTGGTGTCAGCGGGTTGGTTAGTGGCGTCAGCGGGTTGGTTAATGGTGTCAGCGGGTTGGTTAGTGGCGTCAGCGGGTTGGTTAGTGGTGTCAGCGGGTTGGTTAGTGGCGTCAGCGGGTTGGTTGGTGGCGTCAGCGGGTTGGTTAGTGGTGTCAGCGGGTTGGTTGGTGGCGTCAGCGGGTTGGTGGTGCGTCAGCGGGTTGGTTGGTGGCGTCAGCGGGTTGGTTAGTGGTGTCAGCGGGTTGGTTAGTGGCGTCAGCGGGTTGGTTGGTGGCGTCAGCGGGTTGGTTGGTGGCGTCAGCGGGTTGGTTAGTGGCGTCAGCGGGTTGGTTAGTGGCGTCAGCGGGTTGGTTAGTGGTTCAGTCTGATCAAACTGAGGTCTTTACCTGAAAAACCACAGTCTGGGGAAAAGAGAAAAAAAACACTAGAACCCTGAAGGACCCAAGCAGTCCCACCTCCAGTCACCCCCGTCCCTCAAGTCCCCACACAGTCCCTGCAGCACCCCCCATCTCCCCAGTACCTCCAGTCCTCCTCCAGTCCTCCTCCAGTCCTCCTCCAGTCCTCCTCCAGTCCTCCTCCAGTCCTCCTCCAGTCCCTGCAGTCCCCCACAGTCCCTGCAGGCAGATGGCCGTGTGTCTCTGCCGGTCCGGTCTTGACGCTGTGGGTTCCTCGGTGTTGTTTCGGCTGTAGTTTTGCGCCTGTGCCTTCACCAGCAGCTCTTTTCTACTCTTCCTGGTGTCTTTCTGGTTGTTGGTGTTTTGGGGTCCTGGTTCCTCTATGCAATCTGAGACGGCCGTCCAGAGCTGTAAATATTATTGGAGCCTTATTTCCCTGGAAATGAGCAACATAGTGCTTTTTACACAGTTGCAGGTGCAAAACCTTTTCTACGAAGCGGACTGGTAGTGAGTTGGACAAACGGGGCCAAGTGTTGTGGGACGCACTGGAACAAGTCGGTTTGGAGCGGCCCCCGGCCCCTGGCCCTCGGAGTGGCCCTCAGAGCGGCCCTCAGCTCCCGGCCCCTGGCCCTCGGAGTGGCCCTCAGCCCCCGGCCCCTGGCCCTCGGAGTGGCCCTCAGAGCGGCCCTCAGCTCCCGGCCCCTGGCCCTCGGAGTGGCCCTCAGCCCCCGGCCCCTGGCCCTCGGAGTGGCCCCCGGCCCTCAGCTCCCGGCCCCCGGCCCTCAGAGCGGCCCTCAGCCCACGGCCCCCGGCCCTCGGAGTGGCCCCCGGCCCTCAGCTCCCGGCCCCTGGCCCTCGGAGTGGCCCCCGGCCCCCAGCCCCAGGCCCTCGGAGTGGCCCCCGGCCCTCAGCTCCCGGCCCCCGGCCCTCAGAGCGGCCCTCAGCCCCCGGCCCCAGGCCCTCGGAGTGGCCCCCGGCCCTCAGCTCCTGGCCCCTGGCCCTGGGAGCGGCCCCGGCCCTCAGCTCCCGGCCCCTGGCCCTCGGAGTGGCCCCCGGCCCCCAGCCCCCGGCCCTCAGCTCCCAGCCCTCAGCTCCCGGCCCCTGGCCCTCGGAGTGGCCCCCCGGCCCCCAGCCCCCGGCCCTCGCCTGCCGGTTCTTCCCGCTGTGTGGCTGAAGCTTCTCGCTCAGCAGCAGACGGCGACACTCGTTTCTCCTGAAGTGCTGAAGTCAAACCTGTGCCTTTGAAAATCCAGAGCTGGAACGCCGCTCCACCTGGGCGGAGTCTGTGGGCGGAGCCGTCCCAGGCGCCGGCGGCGGTGGTATTTTCACCTTCAGTGCAACACTTGAAAAATATCAAATGAGATTTTATTTTTAACAGAAGTCTGTTATTGTTTGTTGGCTTCTTCGTTTATCTGTGCCTGAAACGTTTAAAGCCGTCACTCTGTCTCACTCTGTCTCACTCTGTCTCACTCTGTCTCACGCTGTCTCACGCTGTCTCACGCTGTCTCACGCTGTCTCACGCTGTCTCATGCCTTCACCGGGGACCAGGGTTTCCGCTATACAGCGTGACTGGCAGGTTTCCAATTTACCAGACAAGCGTTTGATTTCCCGGTCAAATATGGTGGGGGGTGGGCGGTCTTTTCATAGGGCGCCGCCCTTGCCTGTCAAATTTCGTGTGGACTCGATTTCAAAAGAGTGGTCTGGGAATTTATTCAACGATTTGCCCAAAGATCAGGACATATATATAAAGTCTGCTCACCTGCAAAGCAAGCCTGTCAGAAAAAATGTCTTCCTGTCGTTAAGGGGGGGATTTTCGATCGATATAAACTTTGTTACTCTACGTGACAAAGCCATTTAAAAACAGACATAATTTGGTCCGAGAAACTTTTGCTCTGTCTTCAAAGTGAAGCTGTAACACCCTGAGTGGACTGTGAACAGAAACTGACTGTAAACCTGCAGTGAGTCACTGAGTAACAAGGAGTCAGACGGCGTCCCGGACAGCTGCCCGGTAACGACGGTCAGGATCCAGCTGGACGGCCACATGAGCTCTGGCTCTCCAGCTCCGCCCCCTCCTCCTCTCAGCTGTTCTGTTTAGTAAGAAGTCTCTCAGTTTCGCCTGTTTCCACGTGTCTCCCTGTGTTGTCGTTGTGCTGCGCGCTCAGTCGGAGTAATGAAACACCGCTACAGGTTTAGTTCCGCCTGAAAATAAGTTGTTTCCCTCATGGACCAGGCTTATTCATGAAAGATAAAATTCGGGGTTTTATTGTTGTTTCTGTAATGAAATGAGGTGGAAATGGCCTTTTTAATTTAACTTTGCTTGGAGGGAAGATTCAAATAAAAATTGAGTTTGGAGGGAGGATTTTTCACCGACACTTTGACCGGCGGTGTTAAAATATGTCGGACTTCGGCAGATTTTACCGGTCAAAGTCCGGTAATTACCGGATAAACGGAACCCAGCCGGGGACGGAGGCTCCAGCGGGGTTTGTGGCCTCAGAACCGGTTTTTCTGTGATGTTCAATGTTCTTTTTTTCCTGCTTGTTAACTGTTGGAAACGTTCCAGTTGTGACCAAACGTATTTGTTCTCCAGTCACAGTCTGCCTTCTCTGTCAGAATCAAAGCTCGTTTTGTCTGATCTGACCAAAGTTTAAGAACAAGGTGCTACCAGTTTTTCTTTGTAAATAAAAAATTGGTTGTATTTTACGGTCTGTGCTTGTTTCATGAATCTAAACAGTTTTTCACAGCAGCCGGACGGTTCGGAGTTCAGGCAGGAAGACGGAGGGGAGCCGGTTCATCAAATACCAAAGCAGACTCTAACCAGCCTGGACCCGGTTCTTCTAACCAGCCTGGACCCGGTTCTTCTAACCAGCCTGGACCTGGTTCTAGCCAGCGTGGACCTGGTTCTTCTAACCAGCGTGGACCCGGTCTAACCAGCCTGGACCCGGTCTAACCAGCCTGGACCCGGTTCTTCTAACCAGCCTGGACCCGGTTCTTCTAACCAGCCTGGACCTGGTTCTTCTAACCAGCCTGGACCCGGTTCTTCTAACCAGCCTGGACCTGGTTCTAGCCAGCGTGGACCTGGTCTAACCAGCCTGGACCCGGTTCTTCTAACCAGCCTGGACCCGGTTCTTCTAACCAGCCTGGACCCCGGTTCTTCTAACCAGCCTGGACCCGGTTCTTCTAACCAGCCTGGACCCGGTTCTTCTAACCAGCCTGGACCCGGTTCTTCTAACCAGCCTGGACCCGATGGGGGGGTGAGGGGACTAACTAGATGGAGATGATAGGTCCAGATGACAGAGGACACCGACCAGGGTCTGGGCGGTGGGGGGAGGAATAGCCAGCGTGTTCTGGTAGGTTCTACACTGCACAGCGAGTCTGAGCAGAGGCGGGGGGGGATCCTATAGTGATCATGTGATGTGACCCAGACGGTCCAGAGTCCTGCTCCAGGCACGGCGGGGGGGCTCCAGCCGGCACCGATCCACGCCACAGGAGCCCCCGTCATGCTACGCCCCGCAACCCAGGGGGGAGACCGAGAAAGGCCGCCACCCCCAAGGGAGGCAAGGAAACAGGGCGAGCATGCCGTGCACCCCCCCACCCCCGAACCCCCACCACCACCCACCCGTCTCACCCCCAGACCCCCGCCCCCGGAGCACCAGAGGCCAACCAGAACCCCCGGGGGCACAGGCAACACCCAATGAGCAGCAGTGGCACCAGCCCGGGGGAAGCCCCCCCCCCAATGCTGGTCATGTCTCTGGGCCCCAGCCCCCCCAAGCGGGCCAGGAGGCCACACCACCAGGACCCAGCTGGGGCAGCACCGGAGACCAGAGACACGCCCAGATAGCCCCCGCCCACAAAAAAAAACAAAACATGGGTGCACCCCACACACGCGGGCCCAGAAGGCACAGCAGGCCCGCCGCCAGGACACCCAGGCCCCGCCCCCGGCCCCCCCACACCCCCAACCCGGGTTGTGGATGAGTGAATGTGGTGCATTAAAAGCAGGGGCCTTTCCCCTCCTCCCCCCAGGTGTGATGCATTAAAGTTGACATGTAGCGTGTAGCGTGTAGCGTGTAGCATGTAGCATGTAGCATGTGCATACAGTGACTGTGACGTATGAGGCGAGGCCCATGCGGGTCCAGCCCGCCTGGCCAGGACCACCGGAAGGTGGGGCGTAGCGACTGTCCCCCAGCAAGGCGAGAGCCCAGGCACAGAGAGCGAGACGACCAGGAGAGACCCCCGGGAGACGGAACAACCCCCGGCAGGACCCCCACTCCCAAACTGGACCAAGACGACGAGCCCGGTCCACCGAACCCAGAGCCGCCCAGCTGACGTCACAGGCCGACCGAGGGACCAGGGACCGCCAGGTGAGGGACCAGGGAAATGCCCCCGCGCCACCGGACCCCCGCCACACCAGGGGCGCACCCCATCACAACAACAAAAAAAAAAACCCCTCTCCCTCCCTATTAACTAGCCCCCCAGGCTGATGTCGGCGCCAGACCCCCAGCCGCCCCCGCAAGAAGAGGAAGACCCCCGGCCCCCCGAGGTCAGAGAGACGGAGGCAAGAGAGGAGAGAGAGGCGCAGGCGGCACGCCCCGGCCCCCCGCCACCCCCGAGGGCCCGGGGAGGCCACAAGACCCGGCAGCCCCGCGGGCACAAGACGAGACACCCGGGAGCCCCGCGGGCAAGACGAGACATCCAGGAGCCCCGCGGGCAAGACGAGACAACCGGGAGCCCCGCGGGCAAGACGAGACAACCGGGAGCCCCGCGGGCAAGACGAGACATCCGGGAGCCCCGCGGGCAAGACGAGACAACCGGGAGCCCCGCGGGCAAGACGAGACATCCAGGAGCCCCGCGGGCAAGACGAGACAACCGGGAGCCCCGCGGGCAAGACGAGACAACCGGGAGCCCCGCGGGCAAGACGAGACAACCGGGAGCCCCGCGGGCAAGACGAGACAACGGGAGCCCCGCGGGCAAGACGAGACACCCGGGAGCCCCGCGGGCAAGACGAGACAACCGGGAGCCCCGCGGGCAAGACGAGACATCCGGGAGCCCCGCGGGCAAGTCGAGACATCCGGGAGCCCCACGGGCAAGACGAGACATCCGGGAGCCCCGCGGGGCACAAGACGAGACATCCGGGAGCCCCACGGGCAAGACGAGACATCCGGGAGCCCCGCGGGCACAAGACGAGACATCCGGGAGCCCGCGGGCACAAGACGAGACATCCGGGAGCCCCGCGGGCAAGACGAGACATCCGGGAGCCCCGCCACGCACAAGACGAGACATCCGGGAGCCCCGCGGGCAAGACGAGACATCCGGGAGCCCCGCGGGCACAAGACGAGACACCCGGGAGCCCCGCCACGCACAAGACGAGACATCCAGGAGCCCCGCGGGCAAGACGAGACATCCGGGAGCCCCGCGGGCAAGACGAGACAACCGGGAGCCCCGCGGGCACAAGACGAGACATCCGGGAGCCCCGCCACGCACAAGACGAGACATCCAGGAGCCCCGCGGGCAAGACGAGACATCCGGGAGCCCCGCGGGCAAGACGAGACATCCGGGAGCCCCGCGGGCAAGACGAGACAACCGGGAGCCCCGCGGGCAAGACGAGACAACCGGGAGCCCCGCGGGCAAGACGAGACAACCGGGAGCCCCGCGGGCAAGACGAGACATCCAGGAGCCCCGCGGGCACAAGACGAGACATCCGGGAGCCCCGCGGGCACAAGACGAGACATCCGGGAGCCCCGCGGGCACAAGACGAGACATCCGGCAGCCCCGCGGGCAAGACGAGACATCCGGGAGCCCCGCGGGCAAGACGAGACATCCGGGAGCCCCGCGGGCACAAGACGAGACACCCGGGAGCCCCGCGGGCACAAGACGAGACACCCGGGAGCCCCGCGGGCACAAGACGAGACATCCAGGAGCCCCGCGGGCAAGACGAGACATCCGGGAGCCCCGCGGGCAAGACGAGACAACCGGGAGCCCCGCGGGCACAAGACGAGACATCCGGGAGCCCCGCGGGCAAGACGAGACATCCGGGAGCCCCGCGGGCAAGACGAGACAACCGGGAGCCCCGCGGGCACAAGACGAGACACCCGGGAGCCCCGCGGGCACAAGACGAGACATCCGGGAGCCCCACGGGCAAGACGAGACATCCGGGAGCCCCGCGGGCACAAGACGAGACACCCGGGAGCCCCGCCACGCACAAGACGAGACATCCGGGAGCCCCGCGGGCACAAGACGAGACACCCGGCAGCCCCGCGGGCAAGACGAGACACCCGGCAGCCCCGCGGGCAAGACGAGACATCCGGGAGCCCCGCGGGCACAAGACGAGACATCCGGGAGCCCCGCGGGCACAAGACGAGACATCCGGGAGCCCCGCCACGCACAAGACGAGACACCCGGGAGCCCTGCGGGCACAAGACGAGACATCCGGGAGCCCCGCGGGCACAAGACGAGACACCCGGGAGCCCCGCCACGCACAAGACGAGACACCCGGGAGCCCCGCGGGCACAAGACGAGACATCCGGGAGCCCCGCGGGCACAAGACGAGACATCCGGGAGCCCCGCCACGCACAAGACGAGACACCCGGGAGCCCCGCCACGCACAAGACGAGACACCCGGGAGCCCCGCCACGCACAAGACGAGACATCCGGGAGCCCCGCCACGCACAGACGAGACATCCGGGAGCCCCGCCACGCACAAGACGAGACATCCGGGAGCCCCGCCACGCACAAGACGAGACATCCGGGAGCCCCGCCACGCACAAGACGAGACATCCGGGAGCCCCGCGGGCACAAGACGAGACATCCGGGAGCCCCGCGGGCACAAGACGAGACATCCGGGAGCCCCGCGGGCACAAGACGAGACATCCGGGAGCCCCGCGGGCACAAGACGAGACATCCGGGAGCCCCGCCACGCACAGGGGGCGACAGATCAGGCAGCCCCAACCAAACCATCGTCCGGACTCTGAGAGTCTTTCCTCTGACAGAAAGAAGAGAAAAATGAAGATAGCATTAAGAAGAATCCTTACATTGAATCGGGTGATATGTAAATGGCTACACACAAATATCTGAGCTATTTATTAACAATATGCACTAACGGCATCCACTTGTTTTTAATCATATTATATTTAAGAATCTAAAAAAAGGTGACCATTTTTCTGTAAAGTCTGTCAGTTGTTGTTTTTTGGTGGAAGCTATTTTTTCCAATAAATATATTCTATGAGAAGATTTCGCCATTGGTTGATATTGAGGGATTTTTTATTTTTCCAGTTTAGCAAAATAGTTTTTTAGCGATGGCTAAAGCAACGAGCAACGGTTGTGGACAGATTCAGTCCAAGGTTGATTTTGCTTAAATCACCGATTAGACACAAATTGGGTGAAAAGGGATCCCACAGTTTCAAAATGGAGGAAAGTTGCTGGATAACAACTGACCAGAAGCTGTGGACTGGTGAGCACAGCCAGAGGGCATGGAGGTAAGTATCCGTCGTGTTTGGTCACATGAATACAAATGTCCGTTTCAGAGAAGCCCATTTTTTCATTTTTTGCTGAGTTATATGTGTTCTGTGAAGAACTTATATTGGATCAGTTGAAGGTTTGTATTTCTGGTCATGTTGAATATATTTTCACATATCTTAGTCCGGAAATCCATACGAGACGAAAATCGCAGGTCTTCTTCCCATTTGAGATGGCAGGTGTACTGAATTTGTCTTTATTAGGGGCCTGTATGTTTAGAACCATTTTTTTTTACTTTTGGAGTGATTTTCTTAAGGTGAGTGACTAAATCCGGTGGCTTTAATGTGTTCTGCTGTATTGATATTCTTTTCTGATTGAATTTTTTAATTGTAGATACTGTAAAAAGCAGTGGCGGACCGTGCATTTCACACATTTTGGACTGACGGAGCGCAGCGGAGCGGAGCAGAACGGAGGCTATGAAATCAGCTACAGTCATTAAAATAGCAACGTATTTGCTGCGGCGGTCGGACCGGAGCTGAGCTGAGCGCAGACGGAGCGGACCGGAGGATGTGGAATTTAGGGGTGAGGCCTTCAGAACAGATCCGCCTGAACCAATCCACCTCTCAGTAACTATTTTGTCTTAAAAAAAAAAATCTTATTATGCAGATATGCACATAAAGAGTTGTTGCTCAGCAGATAGATACTTGTGCAGCCAGAATAAAAGCCTTTGCTGAAGAGCACAAGTCTCCTACTACATCTGTGCACATACAATGAGCATCAACAACTTAATACAACAGCAATATTATTTAGGAAAAGAGGAACATTTTACTCTCCAAAATCCCCATTATTTGAAAACAAAATCCATCCTCCTTTCCTTCCTCAAAAAGAGTTCGACTGCTCTGCTTCATATAGATTATCCTGCGTTTCAGTTCCATAAAGCCAGGGCTGAAAGTCCAGCTGTCCTGTGGGATTTCTGGAGGAAGTTTTATTTCTCTTCAGGGCTTCTCTGCTTCTTCTTTGGATAATTGCGGTAGGCGACCAACAACTTAGGTGCATAGCGCCCCTACTGTATCTCTTGGTGAATGTAAATCAGAGGGCCTGGATCTGCTGTTGTTAGAAGCTAGAAGGCGCTGAGGTCGCCAACTCGAAATCTGATTGGTTGATAAGGCGTTAAAGCATCTGGAGATAGGTTGGAGCCATCCCATTTAGGATTTGTAAGTGAGGAGAAGGATTTAAATCTAACTCTAAACTCGACAGGAGCCAGTGAAGAGATTTTAGAACGGGAGTAATGTGTTCACGTCTTCTAGTTCCGGTTAATATCTGGCGGCCCGCATTTTGAACCAACTGAAAGTTTTTTAATACACTTTTGGGCAGGCTGCGAGAAGGGAGTTGCAGTAGTCCAGTCTAGTGGAAAACAAATGCATGGATGAGTTTTTCTGCATCACTTCTAGGGTAGAATGTTTCTTATTTAGCTATGTTGCGCAAGTGGGAAATATGCTGTTTTACAAGCCAGGTGATGTGTGCTTTAAAGGAGATATCCTGGTCAATAAGACCCCGAGGTTCCTGACAGTAGAGGAGGAGGATACACTGAGTTATCTAAGGTGATAATCTGTTCAGATAGACACTCTCAGTTTATGGGGGCCTAGTATAATGACCTCTGTTTTGCCAGGATTCAGACGGAGATAGTTCGTAGTCATCCAGGATTTAATTTCTCTGATACAGTCACTGAGTCTGTCTATTTGATTAGTTTGATCGGTTTCATAGATAATACAGTTGTGTGTCATCTGCATAGCAATGAAAATTGATATCGTGACTTCTAATTATGTTCCCTAAAGGAAGCATATATAACAGAAATAAAATTGGCCCGAGCACGGACCCTTGAGGAACCCCATAACTGACTGGGAGCACGGTGAGGACTGTTGGTTAACGTGAACAAATTGGTACCTTTTAGATAAATAGGATTTGAACCAGCAGGTCGAGGTTTTAGAAGACATTACAATGGAAGTAATCTCAGCCCCATCTACTGGTGAGAACTATCTAGTATTTCAGGTATTTCAGGTGGAGGCAGTGGCTGGATTCCCTGAGCTTGATCTGAGGAAAGCGCTTCACTGATTTTACCTCTGATGGTTATGATTTTATCATTAAAGAATTTAAGAAAGTCATGGCAGTTTAAAGATTCTGGGATTACTGGTTCCACTACAGTATGACTGTTTGTCAGTCTGGCTACAGTGTTGAACAGAAACCGAGGGTTATTGTGTGAATGCTGAAGGCATTCACACGATTAAATTCCTCCTCTGACTTCTTCCGCCGTTTTTTGGCACGCTTCTCCTCCTACAAATTTTGTCCGATTTGAACCGTTCAAATATAATTTTGTGCAGCTTTTAAGGACATGGGTGCTATGTTCTAGCTTTTAATATCTCTTCAACTTTTTGAAATATTTCAACTTTTGTGCAACTTTTTGCCCCATGTTAACGGATGGAGATTTTTTCAAACTTTGGAACCTTATAACTTCTTCAAATCTTAACCGATTTTAACCATTCAACTTTTAAAATATTCAACTTTTTAAACCCTTTCTTCAAACTTTTTAAACTTTTTAAACTTTGTTCAACTTTTTGAAATATTTCAACTTTTTAAAATTATTTTTAACATTGAAGTGGATGGGAAAACCCTGCAACTGACCTTTCAACTCCTTCAACTTTGAACCATTATAACTTTGTCATGCTTTCACATAGACAAGTCATTAACTTTTAAAATGTAGGCATTTTTGTCCTCTATTCAGGTATGTAACATCATTTCAAGATCTTTTACCAAATTTAAACTGTGAGCCTTTAAGTATGGAGAGAATTTCAGCCGTTTTTGAAGTTTATAATGGGTGTGTATTGGAAAAGCTAGAGTGGGAGAATCAAATTTAGAGTGCGGGAGGCTCTGAATTTTAACCAAAAAAAAATTATTTTCTCGTCCCCCCGGCCACATTTCTGGCTCAATCTGCACAATAACCCCTCAAAACGTAGGAATTTTTCTTGTGACCCGTAAAATTGAGTCACTTTGTCTCAATCTCAAACGGTTCTCTCTCCAGAGGCATTTGTTTGAGGAGAGTGCAGAATTTTCTCCCATCCGCTCCAATGCATTTTCGAGATGCCTGAATCCAAAACTTCACTCGTGTTCGCACAATCGCCGTGGCTGAATGGAAGATCCTACAGACATGATTCCTGCACCATTACATTCTTGAAAGGCTTCTGAATCTGACTGTGTGAAAATCTTTTTCAATTTCACCTCTGGGTACTCGAGACATGATATTTTCTCAACCATGCGCACTCCATTGAAAAGTGCTGATTCACTGTCATGGCTGCTGTGCAGCTGGTCTCCATAGCAACAGACACACCTGTTGTGCTGACTGCTGCTTGATTAGCCTGGATTTTTCCATTAAGACTGGAGCTCTATTGATCCTCTGTTACTCTGACACTGACTCTACTGCTCCTTCTACCTTTTTCAACCTTTTTCAACATTTTTCACTTTTTGTAGTGTTTTCAAACTTTTTCAAACTTTTTCAACTTTTTGGCAGTATTTTAACCTTTTTCAAACTTTTCAACCTTTTTCAACCGGTGTCATGTTTTTGCAGCATTTTTCAAACTTTTTTCAACATTTTCAACTTTTTGCAGTCTTTTCAAACTTTTTCAACTTTTTGTACTGTTTTCAACATTTTGCAGTCTTTTCTAACGTTTTCAGCCTTTTTCAACTTTTTTCAGCTTTTTGAAGTCTTTTCAAACTTTTTCAACGTTTTGAACTTTTTGCAGTGTTTTCAACCTTTATCAACTTTTTGCAGTATTTTCAAACTTTTCAACGTTTTTAAACTTTTTTGCAGTTTTTTCAACCTTTATCAACCTTTTTCAACATTTTTCAACTTTTTGCAGTCTTTCAAACTTTTTCAACATTTTTTAACTTTCTGCAGTGTTTTTAAACTTTTTCAACCTTTTTCAACTTTTTTCAGCGTTTTTCAAACTTTTTCAAATTTTTTTCAACCTTTGCAGTGTTTAACACTGTTCAAGTTTTGCAGTCTTTTCTAACTTTTTCAACCCATTTTCAACTGTTTTCAACTTTTTGCCAGTCTTTTCAACTTTTTAAACCTTTTTTAAACTTCTTGCGTCTTTTTCAAACTTTTTCAACCCTTTTTCAACCTTTTTCAACTTTTTGCAGTGTTTTCAACCTTTTTCAACTTTTGCAGCGTCTTCAACGTCAACCTTTTCAACCTTTTCAACTGTCTGCAGTGTTTTCAAACTTTTTTCAACATTTTTCAACCTTTTTTGCCAGCGTTTTCAAACTTTTGCAACCATTTTCAACTTTATTCAGGGTTTTTCAACTTTTTTTATTGAGCTTTTTCTGCATTACAGTTTAGCATTTTCAGCTCAGCATTCACACTTGCAGTTTCTTCAGGAAACTGCAATTCTTCTAGTTGTGTGAATGCTGAAGGCATTCACACGATTTAAATTCCTCCTCTGACTTCTTCCGCCGTTTTTGGCACGCTTCTCCTCCTACAAATTTTGTCCGATTTGAACCGTTCAAATATCATTTTGTGCAGCTTTTTAAGGACATGGGTGTGCTATGTTCTAGCTTTTTAATATCTCTTCACTTTTTGAAATATTTCAACTTTGGTGCAACTTTTTGCCCCATGTTTACGGATGGAGATTTTTTCAAACTTTGGAACCTTATAACTTCTTCAAATCTTAACCGATTTTAACCATTCAACTTTTAAACTATTCAACTTTTTAAACCCTTCTTCAACGTTTTTAAACTTTTTCAAATTTTATAAAGTTTTTGAAATATTTCAACTTTTTTAAAATTATTTTTAACATTGAAGTGGATGGCGAAAAACCCTTCAACTGACCTTTCAACTACTTCATTTTCAAACCATTTTAACTTTGTCATACTTTAACGTAGACAAGTTATTAACTTTTAAAACGTAGGCATTTTTGTCCTCTATTCAGGTATGTTATATCATTTCAGATCTTCACCAAATTTAAACTGTGAGCCTTCAAGTATGGAGAGATTTCAGCCATTTTTGGAGTTTATAATGGGTGGTATTGGAAAAGCTAGAGTGGGAGTAGTGGCAGTTAGAGTGCGGAGGGCTCTGATTTTAACCAAAAAAAAAATTATTTTCTCGTCCGTACGGCCACATTTCTGGCTCAACTCTGCACAATAACCCCTCAAAACGTAGGAATTTTTCTTGTGACCCGTACAATTGAGTCATTTTGTCTCTATCTCAAACGGTTCTCTCTCCAGAGGGCTTTGTAGTGAGGAGAGTGCAAATTTTCTCCATCTGCTCCAATGCATTTTGGAGACGCCCGAATCCAAAACTTCACTCGTGTTCGCACAATTGGTATGGCTGAATGGAAGATCCTACATACATGATTCCTGCACCATTAAATTCATGAAGACCTTCTGAATGTGGACTGTGAGAAATCTTTTTCAATTTCGTCTTTGGGTCCCTGAGAAAAGCCATTTCTCAACCATGCGCACTCCATTTAAAAAGTGCTGATTCACTGTCATGGCTGCTGTGCAGCTGGTCTCCATAGCAACAGACACACCTGTTGTGCTGCTGCTGCTTGATTAGTCTGGATTTTTCCATTAAGACTGGAGCTCTATGATCCTCTGTTACTCTGGACACTGACTCCACTGCTCCTTCTCCCTCTATCAACTGTTTTAAGTTTTTGCAGTGTTTTCAAACTTTTCAATCTTTCAACTTTTTTAAAAACTTTTCAACTTTTTGCAGTGTTTTCAACATTTTTACAACCTCATTCAACCTTTTTCAACATTTTCAAGTTTTTTTGCGGTGTTTCAAACCTTTTTTTCAACTTTTTGCAGTGTTTCAAACTTTTTCAAACTTTTTCAACTTTTTTTAAACTTTTTCAAACTTTTTTGCAGTGTTTTTCAACAGTTTTCAACTTTCTGCGGTGTTTATATATCAACCCTTTTCAACTTTTTTTTAACCTTTTCAACTTTTTTCAGGTTTTCACATTTTCCCAACCTCATTCACACCTTTTTCAACTTTTTGCAGTTCTTTCAACCTTTTTCAACATTTTTCAACCTTTTTCAACTTTTTCAACCCTTTCAAACTTTTTGCAGTGTTTTCAACATTTTTCAACCTTTTTCACTTTTTGAAGTGTTTTTCAACCTTTTTCAACATTTTCAAGTTTTGTTGCATGTGTTTTTCAACCTTTTTTAAACTTTTTCAACTTTTTTGCAGTGTTTTTCAACCTTTTTCAACATTTTTCAACTTTTTGCAGTGTTTTCAACCTTTTTCAACTTTTTGCTGTGTTTTCAACAGTTTTTCAAACCGTTTTCAACTTTATTTCAGGGTTTTCACCTTTGCTTATTCAGTTTATCTGCATTACAGTTTAACATTTTCAGCTCAGCATTCATACTTGCAGTTTCTTCAGGAACTGCAAATTTTTCTAGTTTTGGTTTAGTTCTATTAAACAGAGTAATATAATGTCTGGCTTTAAAAAGAGTTTGTTTATAGCTTAGCAAGCTACATTTCCAGGCCTTCAGAGATGTTCTGATTTAGATTTACACCACAGTCTTTCTAATTGCCGAGTTTTTTGTTTGAGAACACGGGTTTCAGAATTAAACCATGGAGCAACCGCGCCTGGGTCGATTGGTTTTCAGCTGCAACGGGGCCACTACGTCAAGGGCAGATTTTAGTGAGTGCATAGCACTGTCAACAAACTGATCACTATTATCACCACTGGTCAATAAGCTCATTTCTGTGAGTTCACAAGATAATGCAGCAAAGGCAGGCTGGATCAGTTCTTTGTACCGAGCCACAGATTTTCAGATAATGTCCGTATCAGCTGAATTTTATCTTTTGAGCAGAGTAGTCTTCAATCAAAACCTGAAAAGTAATTAAAAAATGGTCTGAGAGTATGGGGTTCTGAGGGGAGAACATTTAGGTCCCTGACCTCTATCCCATATGTTAAGACCAGATCCAGGGTGGTGCTTGTGACGATGAGTGGATTCATCAACATTTTGAGTGAAACCGATACTATCTAAACACTGCATAAACGCATTACTCAAACTATCACCAGAATCATCCACATGATGTTAAAGTCACCTGTTATAAGGATCTTGTTATGAGTCAATACTATATTGCTTAAAACTCTGAGAAACTCAGTTAAAAAGTCAGAGTAAGGACCAGGAGGTTCGATACACAATAATTAATAGCACAGCTTTTTGATTCTTCCAATTTGGACAAGTAAGCGTTAGTATTAAGCTTTCTAAAGAGTTGAATTTAACTTTAGTTTTGGGTTTAAGAAGAAGACTGGAGTGGGAAATCACTGCCACACCTCCACCTCCACCTGTTGATCCAGCTGTTTGGAAATTAACATAGGTTGGAGTGGTACATTCACTGAGCCTCACATAATCAGTTTCTGTTAGAGCAAGGAGATCAATGTTATTGTCACCGATAAGGTCATTAACTAACAGAGATTTAGATTATTGTAGATTTTGAGTTGTTGACGTAGAATCTGGTGATGAACAGTCCACTTGGATTTCCTCCACCTTCTTTCAGCTCTCCTGCAGCTTCTTTTCAGTGTGATGATTTTATCAATCTTCCTCCACGGGGGTTTGGGATGGCCCTTGATAGTTTTAGTTAAAAGTGGAGCGACTGAGTCCAGACTGGACTTCAGTTTACTGTTAAAATCGTCGACGATAAAATCACAGGGTGCAGGTAGAATCACAGCAGGAGGGCTCTGTAAAGATCTCTATAGAATCTGCAGCCACTTCAGAGGTAAGGTGGGTCTCCTCACTGCTCTCACCGGGGCCCCCTGCTGGTTAAAACTGGTGATGTTAAAAAACACACAGCAGTGGTCAGACACAGCCAGGTCAACACCAGAGGACACACTGATGGACAGACCGGGTTAGAACCAGGTCCAGGGTGTGTCCTCTGTTGTGAGCTGGCTGTGTGACATGCTGTTTCAAATCTAAACAGTTAAAAATTCTCTGGACATAGAGTCCGAGATGTCGTCAACATGTAAGTTAAAATCACCAGTTATTAAAATTCTGTATATTTAGAATGAATATTGTTAAAAGTTCTGAAAATTCACTAATAAAAGACCAGAGTACTGAGGGGGTCTGGAGTACTGAGGGGGTCTGGAGTACTGAGGGGTCTAGAGTACTGAGGTGGTCTGGGTACTGAGGGGGTCTAGAGTACTGAGGGGGTCTAGAGTACTGAGGGGGTCTGGAGTACTGAGGGGGTCTGGAGTACTGAGGGGGTCTAGAGTACTGAGGGGTTCGAGTACTGAGGGGGTCTAAAGTACTAGGGGGGTCTAGAGTACTGAGGGGTCTGGAGTACTGAGGGGGTCTAGAGTACTGAGGGGGTCTGGAGTACTGAGGGGGTCTGGAGTACTGAGGGGGTCGGGAGGTACTGAGGGGGTCTAGATTACTGAGGGGTCTGGAGTACTGAGGGGGTCTGGAGTACTGAGGGGTCTAGAGTACTGAGGGGGTCTAGAGTACTGAGGGGGTCTGGAGTACTGAGGGGGTCTAGAGTACTGAGGGGGTCTGGAGTACTGAGGGGGTCTAGAGTACTGAGGGGGTCTGGAGTACTGGGGGTCTAGAGTACTGAGGGGGTCTGGAGTACTGTGGGGGTCTAGAGTACTGAGGGTCTAGAGTACTGAGGGGGTCTGGAGTACTGAGGGGGTCTGGAGTACTGAGGGGGTCTAGAGTACTGAGGGGGTCTAGAGTACTGAGGGGGTCTAGAGTACTGAGGGGGTCTGGAGTACTGAGGGGGTCTGGAGTACTGAGGGGGTCTAGAGTACTGAGGGGGTCTGGAGTACTGAGGGGGTCTAGAGTACTGAGGGGTCTGGAGTACCCGAGGGTCTGGAGTACTGAGGGGGTCTAGAGTAATGAGGGGGTCTGGAGTACTGAGGGGTCTGGAGTACTGAGGGGGTCTAGAGTACTGAGGGGGGTCTGGAGTACTGAGGGGGTCTGGAGTACTGAGGGGTCTAGAGTACTGAGGGGGTCTGGAGTACTGAGGGGGTCTAGAGTACGAGGGGGTCTGGAGTACTGAGGGGTCTGGAGTACTGAGGGGGTTAGATACTGAGGGGTCTGGAGTACTGAGGGGGTCTGGAGTACTGAGGGGGTCTAGAGTACTGAGGGGTCCTGGAGTACTGAGGGGGTCTGGAGTACTGAGGGGGTCTGGAGTACTGAGGGGTCTGGGAGTACTGAGGGGGTCAGAGTACTGAGGGGGTCTGGACTCGGTTCAGCAGGATGGGGGGACTGCTAAAACAAAGGCGTGGTGCTCATAGGAGCTAACACTGTTAAAAGCCGCTGCACACACACTAAATGAGTTGTTTAAAATGGAAGCGGTCCCTCCAGCCTCTCAGACTGTCTGGTTGAAGATAAAAGCTAAACTGGGGGGGGGGGGGGGGGGGGGGGGGGCTCAGTGAGGAGAACCGGAGCCTCAGAGCCGCCATGTCTCAGTTAGAAGCAGGACTGTCTACATTATTATCTAAAATAAGATCATTGGGACCGAGCCGTCGGGCATGGTCTCTGTTGTTATTCGTTCGTTGTCGTTCTATGTTGTACCTGTATTTATTTATTATTTATTCGAGATTAGATCTCCATTAGTCGTCACTGGGTGACAACTAGTCTTCCGGGGTCCAGAACAAAGCAAACATCACATATCAAGTACACAAGATTAAAACACAGAAATAGTGGACCGGAATACACAAGATAAAATAATCATAAGAAGCAGTGCAGAAACCGTTCTTATATAGAAAAGGGTGAAAAGAATGTATATTCGGCAATGATTATAGAGGTGAAACAAGACCCTAATACAATTAAAACATAACCAACACTAAAAATGAACCAACAATTAAATCAAGTTTTAAAAATTTCCGCGATCACAGATTTAAACCTTTTTGTGTTGTTCTCTTTCCGTACTGCTGCAGGTAAATTATTCCACCGATTAGCTGCCCTGTACATCGCTGTACTCTGCACAGCACTGTCCGAGCCTCAGGGAGAGAAATGTAACCCTCTGTATGGCACCTGGTGAAATGGTTATGGCGCTGATGAATGTACATGATTCTCTCAAAAAGAGGCCTAGGTTTCATTTTTATCTAGATAGATAGATAGATAGATAAAACTTTATTAATCTCCCAAGGGAGAAATTCCGGTGTCCAGCAGCACACAAATCATTCACACGCAAATGACAACAGTACAATAAATAAAAGTGCTCGTAGTGTACTTAGTTTGGCTCAGGCACATCTGTTATACAGCCTGACTGCTGAGGGGATGAACGACCTCTGGAAGCCTCAGTTCTGCAGCTCAATGACAGCAGCCTGTTACTCCGCTCACTTTTTTGAGCTGCAACTGTGTCGTGCAGTGGATGTTTGGAGTTCCTCCAGATACTCTGCATTAGAGCCTCATCCTCCTCTCCAGGACTGCTCCAACAGAGTCCACCTTCCTCCCGTCACAGACACACACCTCCTGATCAGTCTGTCCAGCCGACTGCTGTCTCTTTTTGTCATACTGCCGCCCCAACAGACAACCCCAAAGAAAACAGCAGCTGCAGCAACAGACTGTAGAAAATGTCCAGCATGTCACCACACAGGTCAGAGGACTTCAGTCTCCTCAGGAGAAACAGCCTGCTCTGTCCTCTCTTATCCAGAACCCGAGCTGCTCCGACCAGTCCAGTCTGTGGTCAAGGTGCACACCCAGGTATTTATAGGTGTGAACAACCTCAATACTCTCTCCGTCGATGATGACAGGTTGATGAGAGGCTTCCTGCCAAAGTCAATGATCATCTCCTTCGTCTTAGAGGAGTTCAGAATAAGACCGTTGTCCCTGCTCCAGGTGGTGAATCCCGCGATGAGCTCCCTGTACTCCTTTTCATCCCTACCCTTCACACATGCCACAACTGCAGTGTAATCTGAATACTTCTGCACATGACACGCAGCAGATCTGTGAGCAGAGTCAGCAGTGTACAGTGTGAAGAGAAAGGGGGATAGTACAGTCCCCTGCGGTGCACCAGTGTTGCTCATCAGGGTCCCAGACCCCCCCCCCCCCCCCGAGCCGGACGTATAGTGACCTCAGAGTCAGGTAGTTGTGGATCCAGCGAACAAAGAGAGGATCCACTCCCATCCTCTCAAGCTTCCCCTTCAGTAGCTGAGGCTGGATGGTATCAAAGGCGCTTGTAAAGTCGAAAAACATCAACCTCACAGCCTCCAGCTCCCTCCAGAAAGGAGAGCGCCTGATGGACCATAAACAAGACTGCATCGTCCACTCCCATGCTGTCCTGATAGGCGAACTGAAGGGGGTCCAGCCCCCCCTCCACTTGAGGTTTGAGCAGCCGGAGCAGCAGCCTCTCAAAAGTCTTCATCACCACGGATGTCAGGGCCACTGGTCTGTAGTCCTTCATCCCTGCAGGCCTGGCCCCCCTGGGCACTGGGACAAGGCATGAGGTCTTCCACAACGCAGGGACACGTCCAGTCTGAAGACTCCGATTGAAGATGGTTTGGAGAGGCACAGCCAGCTCTGACGCACACTCCTTCAGCAGCCGTGGTGATATCCCATCAGGCCCTGCAGCTTTCCGTCCATGGAGCCTCCTCAGCTCCACACGGACCTCCTCCACAGTGAAGGCCGGCGCGTCAGCAGAGGTGGAGCAGCCGCTGGGTGGTGAGGAGGAGCAGGTCACAGCAGCAGAGGTGGAGCAGCCGCTGGGTGGAGGAGAGGAGCAGGTCACAGCAGCAGAGGTGGAGCAGCCGCTGGGTGGAGGAGAGGAGCAGGTCACAGCAGCAGAGGTGGAGCAGCTGCTGGGTGGAGGAGAGGAGCAGGTCACAGCAGCAGAGGTGGAGTGGCCGCCGGGTGGACATCCGTTAGTGTGTGTGTGCGTTTGTACAGAGTCAAACCGGTTGTAAAAACGGTTGAACTCGTCCGCCATGTCCACATCACCAGGAGCTACACATCCCTTCTCCTTGAAACCAGTAACGGTTCTCATGCCCTTCCAGACCTCTCGGGAGCTCTTATCCTGCAGCTTCCTCTCCAGTCCTGCTTTGTACTCCCTCCTGGCCCGTCTCATGGCCCTCCTCAGGTCATGCTGAGCAGTCCTCATTCTCTGCCGGTCACCAGACTTAAAAGCCTCCTTTTTACAGTTCAGCAGATGTTTTGTGTCACTTCTGATCCACGGCTTGTTGTTGGGGAAGCAGCGCACGGTTCTCAGGGGCACTACTACATCCGTGCAGAAATGTATGTAGTCTGTGACACAGACCACACTCTCATTGATGTCATGGTCCACGTCTGAACCCACAAGCAGATTCCAATGTGTGGATTCAAAACAGTCCCTCAGCCTGGCTGTTGTCTCAGGGGTCCACTGCCTAAAAGACCTCCTGACCGTAGGCAGTCTCATCACAGATGGTTTGTATGATGGTCTGAGGTGTATGAGATTGTGGTCGGACTTTCCAAGGGGAGGCAGAGGCACGGCAGAGTAAGCAGATCTTACATTCACATAACACAGGTCCCGAGTGTTGTTATGTCTGGTTGGACACTGCACATATTGAGTGAAGCCGCCTAAATGAGGGCTCACATCAACATGGTTGAAGTCCCTGAAATAATGATGAGCGCCTCTGGATGTGAGGACTGGATCCTGGACACCACCTCCTGGATGACGTCACACGCTGACGTCGCGTCCGCACGCGGCGGGATGTAAACAATAATGGCGGCGACCAGGTGAATCTCCCTCGGGAGATAATATGATCTTAATCCGACCGCCAGGAGCTCAACATCACGGGTACAGATTTTATCTTTCACCGTGATGTGACCGGGATGGCACCACTTGTTGTTGACCAGCGCGGCAAGTCCTCCACCCCTCGCTTTCCCGCAGGATTCCGCCGCTCTGTCCGCTCGAACGAGTGTGAAGCCGGGGATGCTAACAGCGGAGTCCGGCAGGGTCTCATTCATCCAGGTCTCCGTGAGCAGATATAACGAAGCTTCCCGGTAAGCACTCTTGCACTTCATCAGGGCTTCCAGCTCATCGCGCTTGTTGGGCATAGAGTTTACGTTACCCATTATAATAGATGGCACAAAGGGCTTGTACCTCCACCTTTTAGCTTTTAGCTTAGCGCCGGCTCGGCATCCTCGGAAGGGCTTCTTGATCTCGCGCGGGATCGGATGCTTGATTCCCCTCGATGTGCGCCTCAGCTCAAGGAGCTCATCCCTCGAGTACTTGTACCAGCACATTCCAAACAAAACAGTCACCAGTCTGTATATTCTGAAGGAAAATGACGAGATTCTTCTGTAACCTCCGCTCTACAGGTAGCCATGAGAGACAGCGATGCATATATCCAATGTGTGTTCGGAGAGGGCAACGAAGAACCAGCCGTGCAGCTTTATTCTGTAGTACTTGTAGCTTTTCAATATCTTTTTTCGTGGTTCCCGACCATAAGACTGAGCAGTAATCTAAATGAGATAAAACTAATGACTGGGTGACATATTTGACAGATGAGTCTGTCATGAAGTAGGCGCATCGTCTGATAGCCGAAAGAGCTCTTCCCATTTTTGTCGCAATTTTATTAACATGACTAGTCCAGCTCAAATTTTCATCTATGGTTAAGCCCAAGAGATCAACTTTATGCACCTGCTCCAGGTGTATATTATTTAAGGTGAGGGACAAAGATACTATTCATTGATTGCCTTCTATAATTTAGAGTCATGCACTTTGTTTTACTTACATTAATGCTAACTTGTTAGATACCACCCATTCAAATACCTGGTCTAGCTCACTTTGAAGCGTATTATTTAGGATCCGCATGTTCTCCGACCCATAATATATAGTAGAATCATCAGCTTACATGGCAACAGAGGATTTCTTTAAGATAAAAGGAAGATCATTTGTAAAAATGGAGAAACACAGAGGACCAAGACAGCTGCCCTGTGGAACTCCACATTCTAGCCCCAGTACAGAAGAAAAGCTACCATTGAAGTATACTGACTGAGATCGATTTGATAAATAACTCTTAAACCACTTAAGAGAGCAACCAGAAAAACCATATGCGGATAGTTTGTCCAACAACAAGTTGTGATCGATCATATCAAAGGCTGCACTAAAATCTAAGAAGACCGCCCCAACATCATTCCTAGCATCAAGCTTACACAGCCAGTCATCAGTCATATGAACAAGTGCAGTGGAAGTAGAGTGACAGTCTCTAAAGCATGCTGAGAATCAGAGGCAAGATTAAAATTCATAAAATATTGTGAAATCTGTGCAAATATAAGCTTTTCCATAATCTTACTCAGAACAGGCAATATACTAATGGGTCTGCTGTTAGTGCCATTGAGAGCAAGCTTATTATCTTTTCGTAGATCGATGACTTTAGCCAGTTTCCAAGTATTAGGGAAGAGACATTATTTTAAGCTCAGATTAAATATATGACAAACCGGCATGGCAATATATTCTGCCATTATTGAAATCATTTTTCCATCTAAATAATCCAGCCCAAATTGTTTGCTGTTTTTGACAGTTTTCAACAGTATTTCCACCTCATCCTGATCTATAGGATCAAAAGAAAATGTACAATTTTTGCCTTTCATGATTACATTTTTGATTACTTCAACAGATATGCCACCACATAGATTACTGGATGTGTTTAGGTTCTGAGTCCGTATTTGCTTTACTTTATTAATAAAATAATTATTAAAATAATTTGCAATCTCAGTTGGTTTAGTTATATACTTTCCTTCCGTTTCAATAATAGCAGAGTCAACATTTTTGGGTCTCCCCAGTAAGTTGTTAAGAACATTCCAAAGTTGCTTGCCATCATGTTTTGCATTATTAACTTTGGTAATATAATATGCCTTTTTCAGTTGTTTGTTCTTTTTAGTTACAGAGTTTCTGATTTTGCGATATTTATTCCATATGCTAGGATCATTACTTTCAACAGCCGCACGTTTTAACTCATCCCTATGGGCCATGCAGGTTTTTAAATCTTTATTTAGCCATGGTGCCGGTGTCTTTTTAATATTTATTTTCCTAAGAGGTGCATGTTTATCAGCAACTTCCTGGATCAAATCACTAAAAATTTCAAGTGCAGCATTAGTATTATTTTCAGAGCCAATTTAGTTCCTTTATATCTGAAATGAAATTTTCTGGAATCCAAGATTTATATGACCTTTGTAATAAAACCCGGGGGCCACTCTTTGGTACCTTAACTTTCCTACAAAAGGCCATAATGTTGTGATCACTGGAACCAATCGGGAGGGAAGCGAGATCGGTACAAAGTTCACCAACATTAGTATAGATATGATCAATGCAGTGTTGTTCTCGTTAACGATGACGACAACGAAAATATTTCCTCAACGCCCCTTTTTTCGTGACTTAAAACGAGACGTGACGAGCTAAAAATATCTCTTTAAAAGACGGAAATGTGACGAGACGGATCTGTTGTTTTCGTTAACGAGACCAGACGAGACGAAAATGTCGGTATTTTGACTTTCAAAATAAATTAAAACAAATGCGATTCCCCCAGCTTTTCACACAGATCAGATTTACTCTGAAAATATTATGAATTCACGAGCTGCTTCCTGTTTGACCAGCCTGCACTGCAGCACCGGCGCACTACAGAGCGGCAGCAGCTTTCGCGGGGCTCGGCGAGAGGAAAAGACGCAGCGATGTATGGATGTACTTTATTCAGAATCCAGCAGAAAAGAAAACAGAACGCCTCGTAGTGGGAGACGGAGGATCTGATCCAACTGTTGACTGTTTGTTCTTACTGTGAAACTGCAACAGGAGCCACCACTAATTAGTGAAGATTTTTTTCCCCAAGTAGCCTACCAAATAAATCTTTACTTTCTTTCTTTCTTTTTTTTTTTTTTAATAATTCAGGTGTTGTCTTATTTTGAAGAAATGCATTTTGACTTAGTTTAATATTGCATGGAAAGAATTCAGGTAAGGAATACTTACAAAGTTTATCAAACTCAAGTTGTGTTTGTCATTTCAGTTTTGAAGACTTCCAGTGTTCCACACCATCAAGTTTACCCAAGGAATTAATTCAGTTTATTTCAGTATTTTTAATGCTAGTATTTTCCTAATAACCATCTTAATATTGGTTTGATCGTTCCTCCAAAATAATAACAGGCAGTTACTCCACCAGTTCAAATCAGTAAGATAGAAACAGAACAGAGCAGTTTTAATAAAAGATCTCAGCCTTTATATCAGTCCGGACATTATAAAAATAACTTGAAAGTATCAGCAAAACTCCTATTAGTCCTCTCATTCTGTCTGCAGAGCTCATATCAGCTCTGCATTGAGTTTGCAAAGTATCAAACTAGTCCGGTTTATTATTTGATATTCAAAGGCATCAATGTGTTCTGTTGGGTTTTTTTGCCATTTAAGTATATTTTATTATGTTTGTTTTGTTTACAATTTCCTTTGTCTTTTTCCTTTTAAGGCTTTTCTAGGACTAAAACTAGACTAAAACTATGAGGTGTAGAAATGACTAAAATGTGACTAAAACTAATGAGCATTTCGTCCAAAAGACTGAGGGTGTTTTCACACCTGAAAGTCCGGACCACGGTCTGAACTAAAGTATGGTTTTGTTACATTCTTTCTACATTCTGTCTCTTGTGGTTTCACACTGTTACTAACGCAAACGGACCAACAGACCTTACGTGACAAAACTACGTGATGTCGTCATCACCTGCGTGCTTTGCGTGTCTACGCAGTTTACACTGATTGGTCATGTACTGGGCGGGCGTCTGACGTCAGCAGGCTGCAAAACGCGGCTCTTCAAATGTAAACAATGAATGAGACGAATGAGATCGTTTCCCCCACTATTATATTTTTGTTAATTTTGTATCACCGTCAGCGACAGCTTGAAGAGATTTACATAAGTCTGATCCGACGTCGTTTCATGAGTTTTATGATCAGGCGACACTTTTACCACCGTCGACAGGAAAGGAGACGAAATGCAATCCTGCGAGCCATCACAACACCGACTCGGGAGAAAAGGTATGTGGTATAAAACTTATGAAAACATAAGCTTTCAATTGTGAGGTATTACTTTAACTGCGATAAAATTTCCCGTTCTTGAAAAATCGCTATTCAACACAGTAAGGAACACTTCTAGTCTTCACGGAAGCAGCTACGCTGTTAGCCCAGCCTGTCCAGGCTGCTGTTAATATCTGTACGGTGAGATGAATTGTTGTGCGGTGTAATGTTACTGAATAAGTGCTAAGTCACGACACTGACTGTTTTATACATGAGTGATTCTCCAACTACAGTCAAATTTGGTTGTGAAATTTTTCATAAAATCCAAGACATATTTTTAGAAATATTTTGATTTTTTCTACTTCACCACAATATATACAAACATTAACTGATGGTGGTTGTAATAAAACTACATACATATTATATATTTTCAGTTGCTTTAGTCCAGCATTCAGAGGAAAACAAAGTTTGTATCAAGTAAGTAAATGAAAACTGACAAACATGTTTTAGTTTTTGTTATTTCTGCCTGGGACACAAATAGTTGGAGAATCTCACATATATATATATATAGTATTCCCATTATAAACTTTTCTTTGTATTGTAAATTAATCTTGATCTTAAAATAAAAAGATATAAAGCCTCACATGGATGTGCTGGTTTGTGTCCTATTGGTCACTATTCTTGCTAAAAAGACAAACAAACAAAAACCGGATTATTTCTTAAAATTACAATTTGTAAATTGCATTTACTAATGTGTTTTTGTCTTTTTTCACTCTTGCTGCTTATAGGAAACTCTGGACCCACGCACGCTGCCATGCTTGGCGGCAGCACGCATGCGACACTCGGACAGAGAGAGACTGGCTGCTCAATTTCAGAATGAGAAGAACAACTTTTCGGCATCTCTGTGAACTTCTGCGTGCAGAGCTCACTCGGCAGGACACAAGATGCCGTAGGGCATGCCAGTGGAGCTGCGTGTGGCTGCGTGTTTATGGAGGCCAGCAACAAATCTTCAGCTCCGATCCATCTCTCATCTGTTTGGCGTGGGACTGTCCAGTGCTTGTGTATTCACTCAACAAGTTGTTGCTGCTATCAATGATAATCTGAAGTCACAATATCTACACACACCGAAAGATGCAGAATTTGTGGAAATAGTCAAAGGATTCCGTGACAGATGGGGGTTTCCACAATGTGCAGGAGCAGTTGATGGCACCCATATTCCCATTCTGGCACCTTCTCACAACCCAGCTGATTATTACAACCGCAAAGGCTTCTATTCTATAATCCTACAGGGGGCTGTGGACCACAACATGAAGTTTTGGGATGTCAACATCGGCTGGCCTGGGAGGGTTCATGACGCCCGCGTTCTCTCAAACTCATCCCTGTATGAGAGGACAGAACGGAACACTTCTGCCAAGTTTGCAGGAAACCATCCCAGATGTCGATGTGCCTCTTGTCATTCTGGGAGACGCCGCATATCCACTGCTGCCCTGGTTCATGAAGCCGTACCAAGAGGGCAGAGGGATCGCAGCAGAGCAGACCGCATCCAACCACCGCTTGAGTCAAGCCAGAATGACAGTGGAGCGAGCTTTTGGACGTTTGAAAGGACGTTGGAGATGCCTTTTAAAAAGATGTGACTGATGTCAGTGACATGGTCTTGGCATGCTGCGTTCTTCATAACTTCTGTGAAAGTCATAATGAGGAGCACATCTGCAGTGACAGTGATGCACATGATCCCAGGCCGGACCCTGCAGACCGGCAGATCGCTGTGACAGTGGGGCAAATATCAGAAATGCACTGTGTGCTCCTTTTGCAGCTCTGCAGTAAAGAGGGCTTTGGACGTTGCTCATTGATCAGTTCAAAGTACAAGAAATACTTGAAAGTGATCGTTGCTGGAGTTACTGTTTTTTCACTGTTGTTTCACCAAGGAAACAAACTCATTTTTATCCTCAATGACCTTGTGTTGCTTTTTGTTGAACTCAAACATTTTTTTTCGAAATGAATGAATGAATGTTTTATTTCAAACTTAAAGTTGCTATGAGGAGAATCTATTGACGGCGAAATAAAGACTCTGCTACCCATACATACTTTGAGTTCATCACTGCAGCTGTTCCATAATGTAACTCATTTAACTGAGACACAGTCAAGTGTCATATTTGTTCTCACTGCTTGTTTTTTCAATATGAAATTTCCTCGAAGATGATGTTAGTCATCTCTCAGTTGAAAAAAACTTTGGATTCTGTTTGATAGCATATAATTTTCTCCTTAATACATAATTTGGATAGTTTTAAAAATAAACCAAAATAAATGTTGCATATTTCTGTAAATGTCATAAACCTTGCATGAGTTCACTTTTTTTCTTGTGCTTGTTTAACATTTGGGAAGCTATCATATTCATTGAACAAAAATAAAGATGAAGAAAGAGTCAAAATTTGAAAAGAAAGCCATTTGTCCAGCTGATTTTTCTATTTTAATATTTTATTGGTGTGTTAACAAATACAAATCAAAATGTTAGCAACAACAAATGTCACACCTATATTTTCCCATTTTGTACAGAGGTGTCAACAGAACAAAACAAACCCAAAAACAAAAGAGAGAGAGAGAAAGAAAAAAAAAACACCCAAAATGCTACACATATTTACAGAAAAACGTCAGTGACATTAAAATAATAAGAACAATGCCATTCCTTAAAATAATAATGAAAAGAAAAAAAAAAGTAAGAGGGGGGGGCTGGGGATGGTTTAGGATGTTTTGAAGAAGTCGATAAAAGGCTGCCATTTCCTAAAGAATTTGTCAACACAACCTTTTCTGGAATATCGGATCTTTTCCAACTTCAAAAAAGACATAACTTCACAAATCCAATGTTTGCTGGATGGTGCTGTAACAGACTTCCACTGTAAGAGAAGATGGCGTCTGGCAATAGGGAAGTAAAGGAAAGAACCTGCAACTGTAAAGGGGAGTAATTAGAGAAGTCCACTGGGAGACCAAAGGTGGCAACACAAGGAGAAAAATCAACAGTTTTGAGGAGAACTTTAGACATAGTGTCAAAGTAAGTCCGCCAAAAGTTAGCGAGTGCCGAGCAGGAGAAAAACATATGTGTAAGGTTACAGGGAGACAAGCCACATCTATCACAAATATCTAGTGTCGAGGGGAAAATTTTTGCTTATCTTGTCTTGGAGTAATGACACCTAAACAGAACTTTAAATTGTATAAGCGTCAAGCGGGCGCAAATGGTACTCTTATGAATGTGCTGCAATACAGAATCCCACCAGTGATTATCAAGAGTGAGCCCCAACTCATTCCCCCAGGCCTCCTTTATCTTTGTTGTCATATTGCTGCTGAAGGCTTGAATGTTGACATAGATTTTTGTAATAAGTGATTTTTGAGAGGGATTTAATTGAAGGAGCTCAGCCCAAGGTTGAGCAGGCGGGAGATGTGGAAAACTGGGGAATAATAATTTTGCACAATGTCTCATTTGAAAGTACCTAAACAAATGGGACGATGGAAGAGTAAATTCTTGAGCTAGATCTGTAAATGAATAGAACACACCATCTTTATAGAAATCCTTAAAACACCTCAGCCCTTTCTCATGCCATGTGGAAAAAACTGGGTCAATAAATGTAGGTTTAAACGCATGATTTCCCAAGAGAGGAGTGAGAGGGCTGAAACCAGTAAAACCGTGCTGTTTCCTGAACTGAAACCATATCTTGAGAGTAGAAATGACCACAGGGCTAGAAGTAAGAGCAGAGGGGTTGGTTGTAATAGAGCCGGTCAACAAGGCTGATAGAGAAGATGAGGTACAGGATTGAGCCTCCAACTGACACCATGGCACATTTAACAGTTTTGTCCAATATGCAATTCTAGTTATATTCACCGCCCAATAATAAAATTGAAAATTTGGAAGGGAGAGACCACCCTCAAATTTGCAGTTTTGAAGTACTTTTAATCTAACTCTGGGTGGTCTCCCTGTCCATAAGAAATGAGATATAACGGAATCAACTGACTTAAAAAAAGCTTTAGGCAAAACAATGGGCAGATTCTGACAAAGAAACAAAAATTTTGGAAGGACAACCATCTTAACTGTATTAATTCTCCCAATCAATGAGAGAGGGAGAAAGTTCCACCTTTGAAAGTCTGCCTTCATTTCAGCCAGCAGGGGTAAAAAATTTGAAGCGTAAAGAAATTTATAGGATCTAGTTAGTTGTACCCCCAAATATTTAAAGCCTGAAGTGGATATTCTAAACGGAACATCTGATGAGGAGAGTTGCAATGCTGGTTTGTTAACGGGATAACATTCACACTTCGAGACATTAATTCTATACCCTGAGAGCAAACCAAATCTATGAAAGGTTGAAATCATATTAGGAACCACCATTTTAGGATCTGTAGCATATAACAACAAATCATCTGCATAAAACGAAAGCTTAAATTCTGTGTGCTTCCGGACAATGCCTGTGAGCCAAGGGGAAGACCTCAGAAGAATAGAAAAGGGTTCTATTGCTAGGGCAAATAAAAGAGGTGATAAAGGACAACCCTGTCTGCAGCCTCTGTTCAAAGTGAAGTAGTTAGATTGGATATTATTAGTGACAACTCTAGCACAGGGTAGCGTATAAAGAAGACGGATCCATGAAATAGATTTCCTACCGAAGCCAAACTTTGTCAAAACTGCAAATAAATAACGCCACTCTACTCTATCAAACGCTTTTTCTGCGTCTACAGCTATTACTACTTCAGGACTAGCTGAGGATTCCCTTGAATATAAAACATTCAGTAAGGTACGAACATTGTAGAAAAGCTGACGTCCTTTTATAAATCCTGTCTGCTCATTTGAGATAATAGAGGGAAGAATTTTTTTCCAAGCGGCAAGCCAGAGCTTTCGCAAGAATCTTGGCGTCGACATTCATCAGTGATACAGGTCTATATGAAGTACAAAGATCAGGATCCTTCTCCTTCTTTAAAATAAGGCTAATAGACGCCTGTCTCAATGTTGGGGGAAGGCATCCAGATGACAGGGACTCAAGATATACTGAATGAAGCAGAGGAATGAGTTTTGCATGAAAAGTTTTAAAAAATTCGACCGGATATCCATCCTGACCTGGTGTCCTGAGATTATTCATGCTCTGTAAAGCTAGAACCAGTTCTTGAGCAGTCAATTCAGAATCTAATTGAGCCACAGACTCCTGGTCAATGATTGGAAAATCGAGGCCATTCAAAAAGGTATGCATGTCCATCGCATTTGAAGAGAACTCGGAACTGTACAAAGACTCATAGAAGGAGGAAAATACAGAATTAACAAGTCTAGGCTCCTCCACCAAGATTCCTGATCCATCCTTAATGCGAGGAATTAATCTAGAAGAGGCTTGACGACGTAACTGATGAGCTAGTAATCTACCCGACTTGTCCCCATGCTCGTAATATTTAGAGCGAGAATGCATCAGTAGGCGCTCTGCTTCTGTGGTCGTAATAAGATCCAAATCTGTTTGTAAAGCCACTCGGCGTTTTGTTAAATTCTCACAATGAACTGCTGCCAGCTGTTGATCAAGACATTTAATCTCAGAGGACAATTTCTTTATATTTGAGTCTCTTAGTTTTTTTAAATATGCGGAATATGAAATAATCTGGCCCCGCAAATAGGCTTTTAAAGACTCCCATAGCAATGTTTTAGAGACAGGGTCAGAATCAGATTGATTACAATAAATGAAATCATCGATGGCGCTCATGATAAATCCGCAAAATTTGTCATCAGATAACAGCGATGTATTAAATCTCCATGGTGAGGAATAACGGGGTCGTGATTGAATCTGAATATCAAGTGACACTGGAGAATGGTCTGAAATTACTATTGGGTGATACATTACATCAACCACCTTAGACAAAAGACTACCATCTATAAAAAAATAATCGATTCGAGAAAAAGTTTGATGTACATGAGAATAAAAAGAATATTCTCTGCTTGTGGGGTTACGACATCTCCAAGGGTCAACATAGCCTCCACTGGACATGAATGAGCTAAGGGCCTTGGCCATTTGAGAGGAAGCAGACACTGATTTAGAGCGGTCTAATTCAGGATTAATAGCACAATTTAAGTCCCCTCCAAAAACCAAAAGGTGGTCATTGAGAGAAGGCAGATTCTCAAACAGATTATTCATGAAGCCGGCATTATCAAAATTTGGCGCATAAACATTGACTAGCAAAACTGGGGAATCAAAAATTGTGCCCAAAACTATTAAATATCTGCCATCGCGATCTGAAATTGTTTTATTGTGTGTAAATTGAACTGATTTAGCAATCAAAATGGCAACCCCCCTCGCCTTAGAGTTAAAACTCGAATGGAATACTTCAGATATCCATGGACACCTCAGTCTGACCTGGTCCCTGGATCTCATATGGGTCTCCTGCAAAAAAATGATATCAGGTTTCAAGCGTTTCAAATGAGAAAACACCCGAGATCGTTTAACAGCCCCCCCTAGACCTTTAATATTCCAGCAAATAAATCTAACTATAGAGCCTGCAGCATTAGCCATCCATATTACAGATCAAAAAATGAAATAAGAGAAAAGAAAAGACAAATTTCCATTTGCAACACCCGATGAGGGGAAAAAAAAAGAAAGGGAAAAAGGAAAAGGAAAAAAAAAAAAAACCCCAAAAAAAACCTCCAAACAATCTGGACTAACCCCAAAACCCCCTTCCCCCCACCCCCCCACCCATGCACTTACCAATACCCCCTCCCCAAATGATGGGGCGCCAGTGCAGGCTCCACAAGGAGTCAAAAACCAACAGAAAGAGCTCAGGACTTTGGACTTGAACCTCATCCACCCAACTCCAAAGTAAAATGGAGCCCTGCGAATAATGAACTCAGACTGACAGGCCTACATGCTCAGCCAAAGAAACATTGATTTAAATACAAAAAAAAAAAAAAAAAAAAACCTAATAGTTAAGCTTGCAATAACTAAAGTAAGTAAATTAAATAAAAATAATTACGCTTAAATTTACAGAAAGAAAAAAGAAAAAGCACAAAAAAAACACACAAAAAAGGCCATTGTAACATACCATTAACCAAAAAGTCGTTTGTCAAGGCCTAGTGATGAAAATAACATTAATTAAAAGACAAAGAAGATATAACTAAATACTGATAATGATAAATAAATAATATCAAACTTATATAATTAAAAAAAAAAAAAGGCAACAACTAACAAACAAAAAAGGCAGGTAAAGCACTGAAACTTGTGGCAAAGTAGTATAAAACATAAACCTAAGACCTAAACCATAAACTTAATACATACTAAAGTACTCATCTTGTATAAGATGGGACGCCGGCTAGATGCAAACAGGGTTCACTTAAGAGTTTTCACAAAGTCACTGGCCTCTTCAGGAGAAGTAAACTCCCTCGTGATTGATTCCCTTACTTGTAATCCGGAGACGAGCAGGATGCACTATACCAAACCGTACCTCTGGAATGTCCTTGAGCTGGCGTCGAACGTTGCTGAAGGCGGCCCGGGCTCTGGATGTGCGCGCGGTGTAATCCGGGAACACGGAAATCACGGCATCCCCGATCTTGATCCGTTGTTGGGTTCTGGCACGTCTCAAAATGTCTGCACAGTCCGAGTAGTAATGCAGGCGTGCGATGATGGGACGAGGGCGGCCACTTGACAAAGGTTGAGCAAATCTGTGCGCCCGATCAACTAATGGCAACTTATCAAGACCAAAAGCCTCCTTCAGCAGAGTGGATACCGTGTTAGCATTAGCAGCACCATTTTCCTCAGGGTATCCCAGAATTCTGATGTTCTGACGGCGGCTTCTCGATTCCAAGTCATCATATTTGTTCTCCAAAACAGTAACTTGATTAGACAGTTTCTCGACTTTAGTCTGGAGAGAGACCATGTCATCCGTGCAGGTCGACAATGAAGCTTCCATATCGCGCACAGGGCCCCTCAGCTCGCTCACCTCAGCTTTCACGGCCCCAATGCTAACATTTAGCTCAGCCTTCACCTCTCGTAGCTCCGCTTTTATTTTGGATAGATTATCAGACATAGCCGTCGCCAACTCAGCTCTGAAAATGCTTACCACCTCGTCACGAAGGGTAGTAAGGAGTTCTGTCTTAAAGTCCGCAGAGGCGGAATCCATAGCGGGAGGTGGAGTGACTGGTTGAGCCGGGGCGCTATCACTCGAAGCCGAGGGTGACGCTGGTGCAGTAAGCCGCGTTTGTGCCGCCGTGGATTTACTTGAGGTCTTAGGTTTAGGAGGCATGACGGAGATGAAAAGTGCAAGAACAAAGTGAAAGTCCCAAAATATCTTGCCACAGTCCTATTGAAAAGCCCTGGAGTTAAATTTTTAAGCGTTTTCGCAGGAGCTCCCCCGAAACACGTCCTACTCCATCAGTCGCTAAGCTCCTCCGCTAAGCTCCAGCTGATTTTATTGATGCTCAGATCATTCTGATTCATTCCAGACAAACACTTCCCTTGTCAAACATATTTGTAATCTTATTTGCTTCTTCACCACACATTTTAACACATGTAACTGTTTAAGATAAACAGAGCCTTAAAGAAACAAACCCAGCTCTTTTACAAACATCTGCATAACTGCCTTTTTATTCTTTAGCAAAACAATGTATTTGAATTGTATGTTTTGAACCTATGGTAAACTCAAAAACAAGAAGCCCTCACTGAAGTTAACTGTGCTCTTCTATCCTTCTGTTTTCTTTCTAACTCCAAACTTAACTTGAACTTGTCTCATTTTTTTGGCCTTGGCTCAGTGAAAGAAACTACAACTGACAGAAGTTTTTTCTGCCACTGCTTATTTCTCCACTTTGTGGCATCTGGTCACAGAGACCTGGATCAGCCTGTGGAGGTAGTGTGTGGAGACCTCTGAGCAGCCCATTCTCCTGGAGTTGGGGGAGCAGGATAATTCTGCTGATGCATGGTTGGACCCCAAGATGTTGCGTGCTGTTGTGCAGGGCTTTGCTGGGATTTTGTTTGAATTAATGTCTGCATCATGTTCATGAACATTGAAGTTGTGGCTGCCTGCTGTTCCTGCAGCATCCTAAAGCGTCTCTCTTCAATCTCTTGCTGCATCTTCATCCATTTTTCAAATGCTGCATCCTCCCGTTCCCGCCTTCTGTCTTCTGCTTGGTTTACCTCTTCCATGAGCCTTTTGTCGTCTTCTGTTCTTTCTGCAGTCTTGTTTTTTCTCTTCCTGTGACGACAAACAGAGCTGGTTCAGGCCCTTTTTCCTCCTCAGTGCTCACAGCTGCTGTTTCTCCTGTGGATTTTGAAAAGAGTTACAGTGACTTAAAAATGTGTGTACATCTGTGAATGAGAAATAAGTTTGCACAAATGTTAAAATACGATATATTCGTTACATATATTCTAAATAAACCTCCTACTGTGTTTCTGTAATTTATGATGCCGTTTTCCTGCAGTATAAGCTATTGTAGTGTTTATGATGTAACACACCACTTTAGTTGGTTGTGTTTCTGCATACATTTGAAAAAAAGCACGATAGATTTGCAATAGAAAGACAAATCATAAGTAATGTACAGGGATGAATGGATGTCTACTACAAGCGTAGTGGACAAGATGAGCTACTCACCGCTTTCCGAATTGTTTTTGGTGGAAAACGACACCTCCTCAGTCGCTAGCGCCGGCTCACGGTTGGCAGGTGATGCAGACTCAACAACGTTGACAGGTGAGCTAGTCGGACGACTACTTAAAATGCTGTCGAGGTCCTCAAAGAAGGGAAACTTATCCTTTTCAATCGCTGATGCCCCGCTTTTTCTCAGTGCATCCAGCACTTTTGCTGCTGCCGCAGTTTTTTTTATCTTTAAATGGCACTGTTCCCCCGTCCTTTCGTATCCATTTTCTTTCATTCTCTCGGGAAACAGCTGAAAAGTTTCTGCATTTTTATGAACTTTTTCAAGTTGGCTCCTTACAAAATCATCCGACCAGATACTTATTAAGCATTTCGTCTCCTCCTCTCCCCATGTGCTCCCGCGGCTCATTTTGTTTTGGTGATGGCTTTCTTTTTCCTGTAGTTCGTGTCGTAATTTCCTGTCAATGGTAAGAAGGTCCAAACCTTTCAAAATAATGCTTTCACACTGGGCAGGAGCGAGACCGTGGTCCCGTTTGGTCCGAACCGAGACCACCTATTTTGGTCGAACCAAGGTCCGGTTGTTTGGTCCGGACCACGGTCCAAGGGAGGTTTCACACCTACCATTTTGGTTCGGACCAAACGAAAAAGTCTGAAAGTCCGGACCAGACGAGTTAGGTGTGAAAGCCCCCTAAGACTAAAACTAAATCAAAATAGGCTGCCAAAAACAACACTGGATCAATGCATGAATTGGATTTCTCACCGGAAGATCTAGTAAAAATTCTGGTTGGCACATTGACAATTTGAGACAGGTTACAGGTTATCAGGGTGCTGATTAATCTGTCTTTCAGAGCCGATGGAGTAAGCCAGTCTATGTTGAAATCACCAAGTAAATATATTTCACCTGGTTTGTCAGTAACATCCATAAGCTCTTGACATATATCATCGGTATACTGAACAACAGCACTCGGAGGTCGATAACAACAGCCAATCAGCATAGGTTTATGATAAGGAAGTTGAACCTGTAACCACAGTATTTCAAGAGAAGAAGGCATCAAATCGTGTCGAAGTTTAGCAGCGATGTTATTTTGGACATAGATGGCAACACCACCTCCTCTTCTATTTCTGTCTTTCCTGAAGATGCTATACCCAGATATAGCTATTTCAGAGTCATCACTTGTACCATCCAAATGTGTCTCAGATAGTGCAATAATATCAAAATGGTGTAAATACATCAATCTGGTCAACTCAGATACCTTAGAAGTTAAACTACAAATGTTTAAATGAGCGATTAATAAACCTTTTTTAGGTAAAACCATGAGGTCTTAAAAAAAATTAAAGCCGCAAGTGGCATTGGTCGGGACCGATCCTCCCTGCCGGCCTGCGACTGAGACGTCCAACCACTAACATGCAAGTTGTTAGCATCTCCCATCAAGTAAGATGTAGCTGTTAGCGTCTGTCATCCATTAACATGGAGTTGTTAGCATCTCCCATCCACTAACATGCAGCTGTTAGCATCTCCCATCCACTAACATGTAGCTGTTAGCATCTGTCATCCACTAACATGGAGTTGTTCGCATCTCCCATCCACTAACATGTACCTGTTAGCATCTCCCATCCACTAACATGTAGCTGTTAGCATCTCTCATGCACTAACATAAGTTGTTAGCATCCCTCATCTACTAACATGGAGTAGTTAGCATGTCCCATCTACTAACATGGAGTAGTTAGCATCTCCCATCCACTAACATGGAGTTGTTAGCATCTCCCATCCACGACCATTGAGTGGTTAGCATGTCCCATCCACTAACATGGAATTGTTAGCATCTCCCATCCACTAACATGGAGTAGTTAGCATCTCACATCCACTAACATGGAATTGTTAGCATCTCCCATCCACTAACATGTAGCTGTTAGCATCTCCCATTCACTAACATGGAGCCGTTAGCATCAGTCATCCACTAACATGGAGCTGTTAGCTTCTCCCAGCTGCTTTTGAGAGTCACTGAATGAAGGCACTGAGTGTCAGAGTTTGATTGACAGCTGCTGTCAGCTGTGTAACTGCACTGTATGCCCATATATGGTCATTTCAGTTAGAGTTGGAGAGAGCAGAAAATTAAAGCTTCTGTTTGGGAAACAACTGCTCCTTGTTCCTTTCCTGTTTGGCAAAACTGAACAAAAAATATCACGTTTGATAGGAAAATTAGTTGTCTTTCAGTTGGTGAGGATTTCAGAGCAGTCAGACTTTTCGTTTGGTCCATAGAAGCCTCAGTTTGTGAGAAGCGCAAGATTTTACCCCATCTGGCTCCATTATAACTGAGAGCAAAAAAAATGCAGAGCACACACCTACTTATACCTGTGAAAACATACATATAACATGAAATTTTCACAACTTATGTTACATCATCTTGTTCAGGAGAACCTGGTGAGGCTTTACGTGTGCTCGGTTTGTTGATAGGAGTCACAGTTTAGCCACAGTCGCCACTTGTTCGAGGTGCTGAAAAAAGGCAAATTTTTAAAGTTTTTTCCTATTATAACGGATGAGGGCAGGAGCAAGGCAGGATTTCAGACTTCCAACTTTGAACGCTAATAAAATCCACAACGTTAGACTTTTGACAAAGTTGTTCACAACTTTTGTAGAGAAATCTGTCCTCTGTCACGTCGCATGACTCTTATGTCTGTACGACAAACGGTCTCGGAGGAGATAATTTTTTCGTGAGGAGTGATTTTGAGGAAGATTTTACTTTGAAAGGGAAATCGCAGACTTCCTGTTGGATTTAGGTCAGGGGTGTGAGCACGTGAAATGTAGATCTTGATGAGACGAACACGTCAGCGTTGGTTTGATCTCTCTGCGAAATTCCTGCGGGCCGTGGCGCCTATTTTACTGTTTCTCGGTGGCGCTAGAGAGCAGATGGGCTTCATTTTTCCATTTTATTAAATTTTTCGCCGGTCATGAAGTGCGTGCCAAATTTGGTGAGTTTTCGTGCATGTTTAGGGGGTCAAATTTGAGGTCAAAGGCGTGGGGAGTATAATTAAAGCTGCAAGCGGCATTGGTCGGGACCGAGGCTCCCCGCCGGCCCGCGACTGAGACGTCCACCCACTAACATGTAGCTGCGAGCATCTTTCATCCACTGACATGGAGCTGTTAGCATGTCCTATCCACTAACATGTAATTGTTAGCATCTCCCATCCACTAACATGGAGTTGTTAGCATGTCCCATCCACTAACATGGAGTTGTTAGCATGTCCCATCCACTAACATGTAGCTGTTAGCATCTGTCTTCCACTAACATGGAGTTGTTAGCATGTCCCATCCACTAACATGTAGCTGTTAGCTTCTCCCATCCACTAACATGGAGTTGTTAGCATGTCCCATTCAGTAATATGGAGAATTTAGCATCTGTCATCCACTACCATGGAGTTTTTAGCATGTCCCATCCACTAACATGTAGCTGTTAGCATGTGTCATCCACTAACATGGAGTATTTAGCATGCCCTATCCACTAACATGTAGCTGTTAGCATCTGTAACGGTGAACTTGTTAGCATGTCAAATCCACTAACATGGAGTTGTTAGCATGTCCAATCCACTAACATGTAGCTGTTAGCATCTGTCTTCCACTAACATGGAGTTGTTAGCATGTCCCATCCACTAACATGTAGCTGTTAGCTTCTCCCATCCACTAACATGGAGTTGTTAGCATGTCCCATTCAGTAATAAGGAGCATTTAGCATCTGTCATCCACTACCATGGAGTTTTTAGCATGTCCCGTCCACTAACATATAGCTCTTAGCATCTGTCTTCCACTAACATGGAGTAGTTAGCATCTCCCATCCACTAACATGGAGTACTTAGCATCTCCCATCCACTAACATGGAGCTGTTAGCATCTCTCATCCACTAACATGGAGTTGTTAGCATGTCCCATCCACTAACATGGAGTTGTTAGCTTCTCCCATCCACTAACATGGAGCTGGTAGCATCAGTCATCCACTAACATGGAGTTGTTAGCTTCTCCCAGCTGCTTTTGAGAGTCACTGAATGAAGTCATTGAGTGTCAGAGTTTGATTGACAGCTGCTGTCAGCTGTGTAACTGCACTATATGCCCATATATGGTAAGGTCAGTTAGAGTGGAGAGAGGAGAAAATAAAAGTCTTTTTTGGGGAAACAACTGCTCCTTGTTCCTTTGCTGTTTGGCATAACTGAACAAAAAATATCACGTTTGATAGGAAAATTTGTTGTCTTTCAGTTGGTGAGGCTTTCAGAGCAGTCAGGCTTTTAGTTTGGACCCCAGAGGCCTCAGCTTGTGAGAAGCGCGAGATTTTTCCCCATCCGGCTCCATTATAACTGAGAGCAAAAAAAATGCAGAGCGCACACCTATTTATACCTGTGAAAACAGACATATATCATGAAATTTTCTCCACTTATGTTACATCATCTTGTTCAGGAGAACCTGGTGAGGCTTTACGTGTGCTCGGTTTATCGATAGGATTCACGGTTTAGCCGTAGTCGCCACTTGTTCGAGGTGCTGAAAAAAGGCGACTTTTTTCCTTTTTTTCCCATTGTAACGGATGAAGGCCGAAGCAAGGCAGGATTTCAGACTTCCAACTTTGAACACTAATAAAATCCACACCGTTATACTTTTGACAAAGTTGTTCACAACTTTTGTAGAGAAAATTGTCCTCTTTCACGTCGCGTGACTCTTATGTCTGTACGACAAACGGTCTCGGAGGAGATAATTTTTTCGTGAGGAGTGATTTTGAGCAAAATTTTACTTTGAAAGGGAATTTGCAGACTTCCTGTTGGATTTAGGTCAGGGGTGTGAGCATGTGAAATGTAGATCTTGATGAGACGAACACGTCAGCGTTGGTTTGATCTCTCTGCAACATTCCTACGGGCCACGGCGCCTATTTTGCTGTTTGTAGGTGGTGCTAGAGAGCAGATTGGGTTAATTTTTCCCATTTTATCAAATTTTTCGCCGGTCATGATGCACGTGCAAAATTTGGTGAGTTTTCGTGCATGTTTAGTGGGTCAAATTTGGGGTCAAACACGGGGGGGGCGTTTCTAAGAAGAAACGAACGAAGAACAATAGAGACCTTGCCGTGGCCCTCCGGGGCTCGGTCCCTAATAATGAATATTAAGAAGAAGAAACAGACGAAGAACAATAGAGACCTTTCCCTCCGGGCCTCCGGGCTCGGTCCCTAAAAAAAACAATGATAAAACCAAGGATAAAAACGTATTAATATCGGCCATTAAAAACAGATATTCACATAGATCCACATATCAGGTGTCACTGGGGAACTTCGGAGTGCTAACGCCCAAACGCAAATTTGACCCACTAAACATGCACGAAAACTCACCAAATTTGGCACGCACTTCATGACCGGTGAAAAATTTTATAAAATGGAAAAATTAACCCCATCGGCTCTCTAGCGCCACCTAGATCCCAAAAAACGTCTAAAACAGTCGCTACGGCCCGCAGGAATGTCATAGAGAGATCAAACCAACACTCACGCGTTCGTCTCATCAAGGTCTACATTTCACGTACTCACACCCCTGACCTAAATCCAACAGGAAGTCCACTATTTCCCTTTCAAAGTAAAATCTTCCTCAAAATCACTCCTCACGAAAAAATTATCTCCTCCGAGATCATTTGTCGTACAGACATCAGAGTCACACGACGTGATAGAGGACAAATTTCTCTACCAAAGTTGTGAACAACTTTGTCAAAAGTCTAACGGTGTGGATTTTATTAGCGTTCAAAGTTGGAAGTCTGAAATCCTGCCTTGCTCCTGCCCTCATCCGTTATAATGGGGAAAATTTTGAAAAATTTGCCTTTTTTTCAGCACCTCGAACAAGCGTCAAGCGTGGCTAAACCGTGACTCCTATCAAAAAACCGAGCACACATAAGGTCTCACCAGGTTCTCCCGAACAAGATGATGTAACATAAGTGGGGAAAGTATCATGTTATGTGTAAGTTTTCACAGGTAAGAAAAGGTGTGCGCTCTGCATTTTTTTCCCTGTCAGTTATAATGGAGCCGGATGGGGAAAAATCTCGCGCTTCTCACAAACTGAGGCCTCTACGGTCCAAACTAAAAGTGTGACTGCTCTGAAAGCCTCACCAACTGAAAGACAACTAATTTTCCTATCAAACGTGATATTTTTTGTTCAGTTTTGCCACACAGGAAAGGAACAAGGAGCAGTTGTTTCCCAAACAGAAGCTTTTATTTTCTGCTCTCTCCACTCTAACTGACATGACCATATATGGGCATACAGTGCAGTTACACAGCTGACAGCAGCTGTCAATCAAACTCTGACACTCAGTGCTATGGAATGAAATCCCTATCAAACTTCAAGAGCATTTCAAATTGATTTGAAAGCAGCATTTATTGATTTCATTTTCGGATTTCATGATATTGTCTCTCAGAACTCTGCTCTCGCGCTCAAGTTTGCTCTGCGTGCTCAAACTGTGTCCTCGCGCTCGGTCACCACGCTGCTCGCGCAGATTTCCTGCACTCGCACTCAAACTCCTCCTCTGGCTCTCAGGAACTCGTGCTCACGGATCTCTGCTCTGCTCTCGGATTTTTCGTGTATTAACGCTGTCAACCAATAGGAAGCCGGCTTGCTCTGACCAATCAGATGATCCCTGTTTGTATACGGGTGCGTTCGCTGTTTCTGAGGGGCGTCGCATACGGGCGGACACCCTTTCAACGGGTTTTATTCACTTCCTCCCTCCGGGGCTGGAATAAATGTGATTTCTTTTATTTTTTTACCACTGTTGGAATAAATATCATGCAATACGTACAGCAGTGTCCAAGCTTCTCATTACAATGGCTGTATTGTATAATAACAGCCCATCGAACACTGCTCTGTGAGGCGTGCTGGTGGAGAAAACAATGTCTCCATCCTGGAGGGACGAGGAGCCTTTTGTCAGTTTGAGTTTCTGTTAAATTGACATCATCACATTCTGGGTCCAACGCACCGCGCTCCTCGTCCTTGGCGCTGCCCGGCACTGATCGGTATTGTTCGGCATCGCTCCTCAGCGCGCACCGCCCCCCCCCCCCCCGCCCCCCCCCCCCCCCGCTCAACAAATGTCGGGAACGGGGGGGGGGGCTTCCAGATAGTCAGTCAGCGGGGGGGGGGGGGTGGACTGCCTGCTGAATGTTCCCTGCTAAAATGGAGCTGCCCAGCGGCTCGGCTGAAGGCCGTCCTGGTGATAAAAAGCTGGGCGGTTCCAGAAAACGTTAAAATTGTCAATGAAATAAAAGTTGGAGGCTGAGCAGGAGCGCTGGAGCCAGGTGTTGAGGCTGAGCAGTCTGGAGAAGCTTTCAGCGCCCCTGAAGAAGTTCGGCAAAGGTCCAGAGATAAAGACCGCCCTCCCACAGCTCTCCAACGGGTTAGAAAGGTCTTTAAAATCCTGCTTGGTGACTCCGACTGCCGCCGGGCCGTGGCGTTAGTGCCGACGTGGACGATGACCCGGCGGACAGTGGAGGGGAGGGACCGCAGGAGCTCCGGGAGTCCATGGAGGATCGTGGGGACAGTAGCACCAGGAATACAATCAATCAATCAGTGTATTTCTGTACAGCCCAGCATCACAGCAGCAGCTGCCTCAGAGGCTTCAAGATGTTACATTGGTCAGTAAAATAAAAACAGTGAATAAGCATCATGTTAATATGTCAGATTCAGTAAGGAGACAAAACGAAGCAACCTCCGCCTTACACCCTCACATCCGGCAAGAACAACCTCCAGAAACCCAGTGGGAGGAGAAGAGATGTGGGGAGAACCACAGTCTGGAGGGATCCCTCTCCCAGGGACGGACAGCTTTGGCAGCAGCTAGCATGAGAATACACCGCGTGATGGCGTTAAAGAAGCGAATATTCCTGATGCTACTGTCCGCAACCAGGAGTGTCGTGGGGGAAAAGGGGCGGGGGCGGCTGTGGGGCGACGTCGTGGGTGTCCGGGGCTACGATGTCGGTGTCTGGGGCTGGGGAGCGCTCCGCCGGTGCAGCGACGCCGCCGGCAGCAACCTCGCTGCCGAGCGGTGGTCCTGGCCCTGGTCCCGGTTCTCCCCGGGGGGGTGGTCCCGGTTCTCCCCGGGGGGGTGGTCCCGGTTCTCCCCGGGGGGGTGGTCCCGGTTCTCCCCGGGGGGTTGTCCCGGTTCTCCCCGGGGGGGTTGTCCCGGTTCTCCCCGGGATGGTGGTCCCGGTTCTCCCCGGGGTGGTGGTCCCGGTTCTCCCCGGGGGGTTGTCCCGGTTCTCCCCGGGGGGGTGGTCCCGGTTCTCCCCGGGGGGGTGGTCCCGGTTCTCCCCGGGGGGGTGGTCCCGGTTCTCCCCGGGGGGGTGGCGGTGGCTCCCGGAATGCCTCCTCACCTCCTCCCTGATCAGCCTCAGGCGGGCAGCGGAGGCCGCGGTCCAGGGTGATCGCTGCCGCTCCGAGACCGGCGGGGAGCGGTCCGGCTCCAGGCCCGGGGCGGAGTGATCCAGGGCCGCGGTGGAGGGAGCCGTTTCCGGGCCGGGGTGTAGGATAATAGGATAATAATAGGATAATATAATAATAATATAGATCTAAAAGGAGAAAAGCCCTAACTTTAAATGCAACATAAATCTAAAATATAGCAGGAGCTTCAATATATATACTAGTATGTACAGGATGTTTTAGTGCAACAGAATGTGTGTCTGATGAAGCGACTGTGATTTATTATGGGAGTTAAAAGTGATTGCAGGACGGTATGTCCAGGGTTATTGCTCATATCTATAAGGTAGAGTCTATATGTAAATTGTAGTTAATGTAGTTAACCTGCTTTGTGACACTGATTTAAAAAAAAAAAGTCTTTTTTTTAATGTATTCACTCCGGGACATCCATCAGACCTGTTATCCCCAGACACAACTGACTGGTTGCCATTAGTGGATCTGGGCCACAACCAGGTCCCAGCACCCCCTCCTGGAGCCCAGGCCCGTGATGAACATGGTAGAAGCTGCAACAAGAGGAGAAAGACTTGCAGCTGCTGAGAGTTTGGTGGCTTTACAGAACATGTCATGAAGTGACTGTGTGAGCAGACCTACATGCTGCAGCCAGAGGAGGAGGGAGCTGGTCGGGAGTGTCAGGCCGAGCTCACTGGCTTCCTGATCACTGGCATGCAGGAGGAGATCAACCGTCTCACTGCAGAGAATTTGGAATTAAAAAACAAACTGACAGCTGCTGAAACTGGAGAAGGTTTGTTTTTCTACAGGGCTACCAACATATGCCATGTTGATGATGATGACGACAAAACTGTGCACCTGTGCTGCACTGACGAACATCAGTGACACCGTTGCACCTTTTGACTGAACTGTAAATGTTTCTGTGCAGTATTAAAGAACAGCTGGATTCTTTTTCATGAAAACTTAGGACTCCATGCTGCTGCTTTTTACGTTTTGTCATAACATGTTTCACATGACTTGTATTTGAGCTGCCAAATAAATATATGCCTTTCCTTTTAGTCGGTTACCAGTTGAATGATAAATGCAAAGAAACAATTCCACTCGAAAAACAGCTTTATTTGGTATCAGCATGCCTGCAGATTCACGGACAATTAAGAAGTAAGAACCAGTTACACTGGACAGATATATTGTAGGTTCCTGAATAATGAAGCCCAAGCTGGACGCTCCGATCTCCTCCTGAAATCCACACGTGAAATACAAAAACCTCCACAGAACCCCCTCCATTCACTCAAACTGTTTAGTCAAAGGTGCATTAAGGAGTTTGTTCGTTTTATGCGAAACAGCGCCCCCTGCAGGCCTTGGACATAACTGCAGCTTAGTGAAACGCTCGTGTCTGTGGCTTGCATCCATGTACGTCCACGGAAGAGGGGAACTCCTTCCTCGCTGTTTCAGTAACGCTCGAGTAACCTTTAAAGGCGCTATCCCCGATTTAACGTAACCAGGACAAGAAAAATGCTTTTTCCAGTCCATGGTACATTTCTATGAAAAAAAATCACCCATTGATCAACGAGTTTTGGATATCTGGCCCCGCAAAGCGCTGCCTGAGGATTCGGCGTGACGACCTCTCTGCTCCGCTGGCAGCAGCGGGGGGCGGGGCGGGGGCGGAGCCAGGCCGTCTTCAGCGCGTGCACGACACAGGGAAAGTGGCGATACGTCCACTTGCTGTTACAAATTCATTTCTGCAGCTACTTTCTGCATTGAACATGTAGTGACAAGGGAACATCTGGTTCACCTGCGACGAGGCGGACATTTATTTTGAACAAAACAGAGCGGAAGTGGCTTCTGCTGTTTCCTCCGGAGGATTGTGCACGCGTATGGGATGTGCATGTAGCGTCGTGCACGCTGAGTGGGAGCAGAGCGGAGGGGGAGGGGGAGGGTTTTCTCAATGTGAGGAACCAGTCAGAGAGCTCGGGGGCGGAGCCAACATTTCACACTGAAGCTCAGAAGCAGGGATGGCTCCTTGAGGTTTCTCCTGCCTGGTGGGTCTGTGTGGCGCTGCGGCGCCAGAAGCCGGTCTGTTCTTACTTCCTGGAAGCTCCATCCTCAGTACTGCTCAGTTGTTGCTGCTGAGCATCTTATCGGAGTAATGGCGGACAAAACGAAACGTAAGGATATCAGGCCAGCGGGAGGCGCATTACGTCATTCCTCTCAAATTCTCCCCAAAAAATTTCTGGTGCCGGACCGGCACTGCGACTTTCTAGTGACAATTTAGCGCTGTTAGCGGTGCCGGCAATGGATCTGTCAGGGCACATTGTGCACATCACTGAACATGTGTAACATATGGTGGAAAATAAGTATTTTTAAAGTTGAAAAACTCCTTAATGCACCTTTAAACTTCAAAGTCGTGTGAAAAAATCATAACGTCCAGATAAATAAATGAAATAACAAAGGTAATATCCAGAGAAACAACGAACAAAAAGCTGTGTGGCTCCACTCCACTTGCCCAACTGTCTGTCTGATGCAGGACAGCCACAAAAGAAAACTTCATTTTCTTAACAGGCAATTAAATATCAAATCAAATCAAATCAAACTTTATTTGTAGAGCACTTTTTCATATTTATAAAAACAAGGCAAAGTGCTGAACAGGAACAACAGTCATAAAAACAAAAGAATAAAAACCGCACCATCAATAAATATACACCACACACACACACACACACACACACACACACACACACTCCGAATTATTTGCACACAGCAGAGGAGACATGGCATGGCACTAAGCATCATGGGAAAACACTACCAGTGGGGCCGTTCACACCAGGAGAAGGTGAAGGTCATTAATACTGGGGCCCCAGCGCTCGACCCCCGACCCCGCCAGGCCAAGGGGACCCCCACACTGAAGTGTGGAGCCCCCCAGGCCAGCCGGGACCCGAGGCCTCGAGCGCAGCGACCCCAGCAGAGGACCGGGACCAACTCCCGGTGTGGAGGACCCCCCTCAGAGTGAAGGACCCCCCTCAGAGTGAAGGACCCCCCCCTCAGAGTGGAGGACCCCCCTCAGAGTGAAGGACCCCCCTCAGAGTGGAGGACCCCCCCCCTCAGAGTGGAGGACCCCCCTCAGAGTGAAGGACCCCCCCCTCAGAGTGGAGGACCCCACTCAGAGTGGAGGACCCCCCTCAGAGTGGAGGACCCCACTCAGAGTGGAGGACCCCCCCCCCCCCCCCCTCAGAGTGGAGGACCCCCCCCCTCAGAGTGGAGGACCCCCCCCCCCCCCTCAGAGTGGAGGACCCCACTCAGAGTGGAGGACCCCCCCCCCTCAGAGTGGAGGACCCCCCCCCCCCCCTCAGAGTGGAGGACCCCCCCCCTCAGAGTGGAGGACCCCCCCCCCCCCCCTCAGAGTGGAGGACCCCACTCAGAGTGGAGGACCCCCCCCCCCCCTCAGAGTGGAGGACCCCCCTCAGAGTGGAGGACCCCACTCAGAGTGGAGGACCCCCCCCCTCAGAGTGGAGGACCCCCCCCCCCCCCCCCCTCAGAGTGGAGGACCCCCCCCCTCAGAGTGGAGGACCCCCCCCCCCCCCCCCACTCAGAGTGGAGGACCCCCCCCCCTCAGAGTGGAGGACCCCCCCTCAGAGTGAAGGACCCCCCCCCCCCCAGAGTGGAGGACCCCACTCAGAGTGGAGGACCCCCCCCCCCCCCCCCAGAGTGGAGGACCCCCCTCAGAGTGAAGGACCCCCCCCCCCAGAGTGGAGGACCCCCCTCAGAGTGAAGGATCCCCCACTCAGAGTGGAGGACCCCCCCCCTCAGAGTGGAGGACCCCCCCCCCCCCCCCCCCCTCAGAGTGAAGGACCCCCCCCCCCCCTCAGAGTGGAGGACCCCCCCCCTCAGAGTGGAGGACCCCCCTCAGAGTGAGGACCCCCCCCCTCAGAGTGGAGGACCCCCCCCCTCAGAGTGGAGGACCCCCCCCTCAGAGTGGAGGACCCCCCCTCAGAGGGGAGGACCCCCCCCCCTCAGAGTAAAAGACCCCCCCCTCAGAGTGGAGGACCCCCCTCAGAGTGAAGGACCCCCCCCTCAGAGTGGAGGACCCCCCCCCCCCCCCCCCCCCCCCCCTCAGAGTGAAGGACCCCCCCACTCAGAGTGGAGGACCCCCCCTCAGGAAACTCTGGAGTTAAAGCAGCTAAAGACATAAAAAGACATGATACAAAGTTAATAGCAAGATAAGATTATAAAGTAAAGAATTAAAATAAGTTAGAAGTACATAATAAAATAGAACTAATAAATAGGATAAATAGAGTAAAATAAAAATGATAATAAAGAATAAAAACGATGGAGATAAGAACTATAAAAGGTTCATTAAAAGCCTGATTAAAAAGGTGTGTCTTTAAAAATATCAACAGTCTGTGTGGTCCTGAGGTTCTCCGGCAGGCTGTTCCACACGCAGACTTCCAGGAAACCTCAGTGTCCCGCAGAACATCCAACAAACCTCATCCATATGGATTTTTAACCTTAACTTATCTATACACATATTTTGAGAAGTAATTAACCACAACATGAGCTGTACCTAATCATCTGTGAATATTTTAAAGCTCGTGTCCGGAGTTTTGAAAGAGAGAGGGTTTTTTTTTAATCCAACGTCTGGAGGCTCCGCCTCCCTCTGCTTTCATGAGCGACCAAGCCACGCCCCTTTAATTGTGCACGCGAGTTATCTGTGGGGTGAACCTGAGCGCCTCCAGTCCTGCAGCTCCTCCATGCTGAGCTGTTTCCTGGATGTTCAGCAGACGGTGGATATATCCGAGGTGAGCGGGCTGGCTGCTGCGGAGCTAACTCTGCCTGGGCGAGCGACGTGCTCTCTGGCTGCGTGCACACTTTGATTGATGGCACGACAAGGCGGAAGCTCGAAGTCTATTGGCTGACGCTGACCAGCACTTTTTCAGATAACATGGGGGTCTATGAGACGAAGGCGGGGCTCATAAATACATTTTTATATTGCTTTATGCTAATATTATATTGTAGTATGAACCAGACTGACACATTGAAGCTCTGTTGAAAAATGATTCATACGTTGGAAACGAAGGGAAACTCCGGACACCAGCTTTAACCTGTAAATAATCACTTCACATCTCAAACACAAATAAGCGTTTAATTATGAAATGGCAATTTTCACGTTGATAAACTCAAACTGTATTTAAGCTCCTACACATATGTTGGTGTGGATTCTGTCACAATCACTTCAGAATATGTAAAAAGTTTCAGCAAGCTGAGTAGAAAACACATCTCCAGCATTTATATAAAAACAAACAAGAAAAGGCCAGAGAACTTGAAAATAACACATATAGATCAATTACTACCACAGCTTGAGCCACATGTCACATCAGACCTCAGTAACACCTCCAGCGGGTGTAAAGCAGCCGAGGAGCTGTAACGTCATGAGCTGCTTTAACGACTCTTTTTCCTGCTGCCTCTGCATTCTGGACAGAACCAGAACCCAGAACCCCGCTCGCCCTCTGGGGTTTCCTTGATGTTCTCACAGCCTGAATGGAACCGCTGCATTTCGCAGCGTCCGTCGTCACAGCGTGCAGACGGCTTAGCGAGTAGACCAGGTAGTAACGATGTGGAAGTAGCTGATGTCAGCCCATTTATCCTCCTTCCGGGTAAATTCCGTGCTTGCGATCAAGAATGGGTCAATAGTCAATCCCTTGCACTTTTCGCGATACAGAATCCTGTTTTTTTTTCGCTCAAAAGTCCGCAGTAACCCGCCACCCTCTCATGTGTTTGTAACTCCGCGTATGCCCTCCAACATGGCGCCCGAAACTGTTGCTCAGCAAACGATGACGTCATTAGGAACACCCTACTGAGAACTGAGGAGCGGCCCTTGTCTTTGAAGGTGACGTCACCTGGATCTGCTGCCATGTTCTGGGCGTTTCCACGCTGACGTCAGTGGGATACGTAAGCAGGCTGACCCCAGCAAGGTGCCGCGCGCTGAGTGACACGTACCGTTTATAAAGACGAGGAAGGAAGCGGAACGGGCCGCAGCAGCACCGAGCTCAGGTTGGTACACGCGCCGCGGTAGGCTTCGCCGAGGCGGCTACACTCCGAGCTGTTCGCCGCTGAACAAAGACGACGGCGTCGAGTGAGCTAACCAGGCTAACCAGGCTAACCAGGCTAACCAGGCTGCTTGATATTTAGCCCGCACAGCTACCGACGTTAGCTCGTTATAAGACCGCCTCGCGCGTCAGAGCCACGCTGAGCTTTCCGCTGCTCGACCCTGCGGGTCTATTTCTGAATATCTCTTCGTCGAAGCGTTTGATTTTGTCCCCAGAGAACCGTTTAGTGTCGGAGCTGATAGCATGTTAGCATGGCTGGGCTAGTCCAGCTCCTCCACGGTTAGAGTTTAACCTGTTGTTTATCTAGAACCATCTAAACATCACTTCCGGCCGGGCCTCACCTGGCAGCTCAGTTTGATGACCTTTGTTTTATCACATGGTGATTATTGCAGTGACACATTAACTACGTGACCGCGATGAAAAGTACCGTATCCTCGTGAGATGTTCACCACAACACACACACACACACACACACACACACACACACACACACACACACACACACACACACACACACACACACACATAGGGTTGCCAACTCCCAGAGATTGAAATAAGGAACGTCTCTCGCGGGCAGCTGAAAAAAACAAGGCTTTTGGGGGGTGAAAAACGCATATATAACAGCATTTTGCCACAGTTACACCTATTACAGACTATAAAAACACATTAGGCTACTGCATCACACCTACAGTAGCAAGACTGCAATAACTCATGATCAGCTTGATCAGTTTGTGTTTGAGGCCTGCAGTGAGACAGTTATCATTCCAGTCTCATCATCATGATGGACAGCAGCTCTCAGCCACTGACCGGACGCTAGAGCAGCTCAGCAGCTCCTTCAGAGGAGACTGAGACCCTCAGAGCAGGAAGCAGCTGCCAGGCCTCTCATCCCCACCGCTGTCAGGCTGGACAGTTCTACTGTGCAGAATATAACCTAATCCTGGACGTTATAATATGCTGCACCCGCCCTTTCAGCGACACTTTATCATCCATTCACTCTGCTAAAACATATTGTACATATTATATCATACTGCATCATATATTGCATATTGTATTGTATATATTGTATATAAAATATATATATATAATATCAGGATAAAATAAAATGTAACAGGATATATATAAATATACATATATATTTATATATATCCTGTTACATTTTTAAGATTCAGGTAGTATATACAGTTAAATCTTCATTGTCTTTAGCTTCTATTGTCCATCCTAGTATGATTTGCACTAAAACTTGTTAATTATTGCACCATGCATTACTTTTGCACCCTGCTGTGGGTTCTATGAGCCCATACACCTGTAAATTTCTCCACTGTGAGATTAATAAAGTCTTCTATTCCTATTCTATTCTATATTTATTGCTAAATGTGCAAAATAACAAACAGCTGCTGTCTCTTCTGGATTTTAACATTTTCTTTTTTTTATTATTTTCAACTAAAAAAGTGCAAAATCAAAACTGAAAAACCTTCTGAACAAAAAAACTAACAAGGTTCCGTTTCTAAACTGAAAACACTCCACAGTCTGCAGCAGCAGACACACATCACTGAACTAAACACGATATATCCGATATGGAAACGGCACAAACTGACATGTCTCTGGAAGCCAGGCTGCTGCTTTAATGTTGTGATTTCCTTCTTCCCACGCGCTCTGTGACCAAACTGACTACTGGCCAATGAGCTGCCGCGGCCTCCGAGGAACGGCCTTTTTTTGACCAATGAGATAAGAGTGATTCTGTTGTCGAGCCATCTCTGTCAGCTCATTGGTCACAGAACGTCAGAGAGCCGCTGAACAATTTACCGTAAGTTTTCAAAAAAAAGCGCATGTTCCATTGACTCTCACAAAAATACGGAACAAAGTGCGTTCCTTTTCAGCTCAATACGGAACGCACACTTTTACATCCAAATACGGAACGATTCCGTTTTTTAAGGAACGGTTGGCAACTCTACACACACACGTATCTTCAGGTAGCCTTGTAGGAATGGTCGGAACACAAAATTATGTGATTTTTCAAGATTGTTTTCTGAAATTAAGTTTGTCTTTAAAAGCTGTCCATAAACCTGAGACTAGCTGCTGCCTGCAGTACCAGGCCCAGAGGGTCTGGAGGATCTGGAGGGTCTGGAGGGACAGAGTCCCACTGGGCTGTTCAGGATTGTTGAAGCATTTGTAAATGTGAGGCCAGATTTTTATGATCCGTAACGTTTTAAATTCGACATGTATGCTTTTAAAACTTAACAGCTCACATGATTAAATACAGTAAATCGGTTAATTGCATTATTGGTCGGTCGTGATTAATAAGACTTTTGTATTTAATTTTGAATAATAATAATTTTTTTTGAATAATCGGAGTGTGAGAGCGCAGTGTGGCAGCTCCCCGTCGGCGCTAGCTAATGGTGGTACATTTAGGAGATGTGCTGCTCGTCTTCACAATACAACAGGATTCATCAGGACCTGGAGCTGAAGAGAACCAGTCCCGTAATCTTTTTAAAGAGTTTTCACAGTGATGTCCGTCTGTCTGCGTTCCTCAGTCAGCTGCTAATGAAGGTGTCTGCAGAGACGGCTGCTTTCCTCAGGGAAATTCATCCAGTGCAGCCGTTCCATGCAGGACGGTCATGATGAGTTGGACTGGAAAGAGACGGTCCCCGTCTCTGGACGTTAAAGGAGACGTCCCCGTCTCTGGACGTTTAAGGAGACGTCCCCGTCTCTGGACGTTTAAGGAGACGTCCCCGTCTCTGGACGTTAAAGGAGACGTCCCCGTCTCTGGACGTTAAAGGAGACGTTCCCGTCTCTGGACGTTAAAGGAGACGTCCCCGTCTCTGGACGTTAAAGGAGACGTCCCCGTCTCTGGACGTTAAAGGAGACGTCCCCGTCTCTGGACGTTAAAGGAGACGTCCCCGTCTCTGGACGTTAAAGGAGACGTCCCCGTCTCTGGACGTTAAAGGAGACGTCCCCGTCTCTGGACGTTTAAGGAGACGTCCCCGTCTCTGGACGTTTAAGGAGACGTCCCCGTCTCTGGACGTTTAAGGAGACGTCCCCGTCTCTGGACGTTTAAGGAGACGTCCCCGTCTCTGGACGTTTAAGGAGACGTCCCCGTCTCTGGACGTTAAAGGAGACGTCCCCGTCTCTGGACGTTAAAGGAGACGTCCCCGTCTCTGGACGTTAAAGGAGACGTCCCCGTCTCTGGACGTTAAAGGAGACGTCCCCGTCTCTGGACGTTAAAGGAGACGTCCCCGTCTCTGGACGTTAAAGGAGACGTCCCCGTCTCTGTGCAGACCTGCCAACCTGTAGGCATTTTGCGTAGCAGGTACACAATTTGACATGAAAACCCGCTGGTACGCTCCGCCTCATTAAACTACGCAAAAAGCTGCAGACGTCTGTGAGCGCTGGTATAAATGCGGACCGTGGACGTTCTCATGTCTGACAGCACGATGCAGCAGCAGGGCTCTGAAGTGTCACGCTTTTCGGTGTGTTGTCACGCATTCACGGCACACATTGTATTTGTCACGCTGAAAAAAAATACCGGTAAATTAGGCCGGTGCGCCGCAGCTCTGGAACCGGGAGGAAACACATGTGCTCCCCTCGTAGAGCTGCGACGTTCAATGAACACAGCATTGTGTACACAAAGAGCCGTTCGTTTGAACGGCTCTTTCAAGTGAACGACGAGAGCCGGTTCTCAGCTGTCTGCGAGCCGTTCCTTTGTGCAAATTGTCCTCGCTTCCTTCACGTGTCTCCTGAGTGTCTCCTGAGTGTCTCCTGAGTGTCTCCTGAGTGTCTCCTGAGTGTCTCCTGAGTGTCTCCTGAGTCCCTCCTGAGTCCCTCCTGAGTCCAGCTGTCTCCGCTGCTTTCGTGTGAACGACCGAGTTTCACTTTTCCGCAGCAGCTAACTAGCGGAGGAGGAGTGTCGCGAAACCGGAGCGGAGCCGGTGTTTTGGAATAACTGAGTCCCTTTTAACTGGCGACTGGGTTTCTTTCACGTCCCTTGTTGCTGATAGATGTTAAAAACCAGACAAAAAGCCGTTCAGACCTTTTATGAGTCTGATTTCAACATCTGAGGCTACTAGCAGCAGCAGCAGGAAGTGCTAAAGGAAGTCAGTCACCAGTTAGCAAGGAAACCAGTAGTAATTTGAAACGCCGTATTCACGGCTTTATAAAGGTTTTAGTAATGGAACACACGCGCACGCATGCGCACACACACACAGCAAAAAATGCTTAGATAAAGGACATGTAGCAGCATGTTGAAGCTCTTTTCTGGGGACAACGTGCACGGTCAGCCGCAATGTAATGTGTATCAGAAAAACATCAGTTTAATCTTTGCCAATAAACAATTTAAAGAACCACATGAGAGCTTAAAACTGCCAGCCCCCCCCCCCCCCCGATCGACAACTGTTCTGGCAAGTGGTACTCAAAACATTTTACCAAGGTTGGCAGGTCTGCCTGTGGGAGCCGTCCCCTCATGTCTCCACTCTTCCAGTGCCTGGTCTTGTTCTGACCCATTTGTCCACAGAGGGCTGTGGTGTGAAGTGGACTGGTCCGGCTCCCTGCCAAGACGGAGGGGTTGTCTCACAATGAGGCAGTTGTTGGTTCGATTCCCATCTCCTTGTCTACATGTTGAAGTGTCCTTGGGCGGAACACTGAACCCAGGCTGCTCCCAGTGATTGGCTTTCCTGCCTGGCATGGTGCCTCACACTCCTCCACTGGTGTGTGAGGAGTGTGTGAGGAGTGTGTGTGTTGTAGTGTGAAGTAGGGCTGTAGCGATACACTCATTTGACGATACTAGGGATGTGCGAGTACCGATACCAGGTATCGGTATCGGGCCGATACTGGCCTTATTTCAAGGTATCGGGTACTCGTGAAGGCTACCGATGCCAGCCGCCGATACTCACGGCAAGAAAACCCCACGCGTAGTGAGCCCTCCTCACCAGCAGGTGGCGGTAGTGCAGCCGAATGGGATGCAAGCTGCCGACAAACATGAAGGAGGAAGAAGCTCCTCTCTGGAGCTGACAGACGCAGGGCTGCACTGCAGCGGGTTGATTCTCCATGAGTCTCATCCAGAGCAGAGACAACAGGATGAATCCAGAACGGCTGCTCGTCTCACCAGAACCGCCGGGGTGGAAATTCTGTTATACAAGTGAAAACGAGCCGAGCTTTGCAGAGTGCTAACTCTGCTATGCTAAAATTGCTAAAGGAGGTGCGCGATGTTGTTCATTTACCACTAGTAATTTGTTTAAACACCTCAGGGCGACGCTTGTGGACGAGAGTCTGACGCTGTTGTGCTGGAAAAAAGAAAACTCCGGCAGCAACTCGACGGCAAACTCTGCAGAAGACCGAGAAACTGAAGAGCAGAGATCCGAGAGCAGCACAGAGAACACGAGCAACTCTTTAAACTTCTATCTTTGACTTTAGTTCATTAAAAAAAAATAATTAAAATTAGTACATTTAAAAACCTTAGTTTATGTAAAGTGTAAAACTCAGAGAAATTGTTTTATCTTGCACTTAATTTCATTTAAATAAGTGCAAACTCAGTTGCTTGTTTTATTTTTCAGACTATTATTTTGGACTTAAACGTAGTGGCTGGGCTGCCTTTTTATTGGAAATAAAATTCAATTTCAAAAATAATCTCATTGCATTATTTTAAATTTTATGTGTATAAAGTATCGGTATGCAAGTATCGGTATCGGTGAGTACTGAAGATGAAGTACTCGTACTTGGTATCGGTCTGAGAAAAAGTGGTATCGCACATCCCTAGACGATACGATACGATACACGATATTCAGCTCACGATATGATATATATCACGATTTTCGGCCAATGATATGATCCGATACGATTCGATGCAACTCGATACGATTTGTTAAACTAACATCATTTTCTGCAAGATTTTCCAGGGAAAGTGTGATTTTGGTGACATCTTGTTACTGTTCCGTTGACTTGGATTGATTTAACCGAACTGAAAAAAGAATGCATCAAATACACAATATATGGCTCTGACTCGGCAGAGAGTCTGCAGCTTGCAAATGCTGCACAAAGTGAATCAAAGACGTGGCGAGAAAATGTATTTTTAATTGAAACAGTGCAAACTGTGGCCTGCAAGCCTTTGTGAGGTGAATAAAGTGCAACAGCATTCCAGTGCACTTTGAAAATTGCAGCAAGTGGCCTGTTCTGAACTTCACATTTAACTTCTGAGGGTATCCCTCTCGCCACCCAGTTAGTAAACATAGTACCTTGGTTACTCTAAAACAGCCAATAATTCAAGTAACAACGAGCCATTTGAACACATTTAACTCACTGGTGACGTGTGAGGTGCGCCCGTAGGTGCGTTGTATTTCCTGAGTATTTGACGTTTGTGTGACACAGCTTGCAAACTGCAAATGTTTGTCCAAATCAACACTTTCTTTCTTCTTTTTAAAACTTTTTAAAACATCTGATGTAACCCTTTAAGCCCTGGGCTATTTTTCAGAGCCTCTTCTCGAAAATGACATACTAAACTAAAAAGAGTGTAACACTGTAATAACTGGGCCTATTGGAGTGGTTACTGTCTCCTCATAAAGTGAACACTTGTAAGATTTGTCCAGATGTGTAAATATCAGTATATATGTTACTGGTTAAGTGTGACTGAAGATGGAACACAGCACAAATGAAAAATTTTCAGTCTCGCCTAAAAAAAAAAAAAGCACTTTCAATGTGATCATCTCTTTGGAAAAGTCCAGCTGCAGCTCTAAACCTCCATCAGATCATAGACAAATATGTGAACACTCTCTCTGCAAAGGCTGACTCTGAGAAAGTGAAGCAGAACAACATTTGACAGGTTTTAGTACAGACAGGTCAGGCGATGGCACACTTTGGCACACTATGGTGCCATCTGTGTAATCTGAATTTTCTAATGTACCAAATTATATTTTTCACTTTTATATCACTGCTGAGGTTCAGTACATCCAAACAGAGCAGTCTCTGGCGTGACTGCAGTGGAAATTCACACAGAGCGTCTGTTTCCGCTCAGCTGGACGCTCCGTGCGTAAAGCCTCCTCTGTATACAGGCTCCCAGCTCCGCAGCAGCTTCATGAATACAGACACCCCGTACGGCGCTAGACTCGTCTGAGCCAATAGAATGCAGCGGGGGTCACCGACATGTGATTGACAGCTCTGTTAGCCAATCAGAACAAGCAAAACACCGTCATGGCGCAGACAAACTGTATGGCGCTGACCAATCACAGAGCTCCTTGAGGCTAACTGGGGGTCAGTTTTACGCCCGGATTGACGTCAGAGAATGCTAGGTGGCTAAGCTAAGTGATCCCGATGGACAATAAACGCATAATTCGGACTCTATATGGCCAAAAGTCCAGGTAAGAGGCGATTTTTTTTACCGCAGTTTGAAAACGCGATCTTGCTGTTGGCTGTTTTTGTGGCATTTTCTGGCGGATTCTGTGGTTTTAGAGGCTTTGAGTGGCATGGTTGTAACCAGCGGAGTCTCAGCTCTCGTCTGAGAGGCTGTTTGTGTGAATTGTATCATGTTTCATTGCGCTACGATCAATATTTCGGCGAGTGGGTTGACACGATCACGAATATGGTTCATAATTCATTTAGCCTTCTAATAGCCTTAATGTTATAATGGCTGATATATTCGGTTAGCCCAGGCTCTGCTGTTTAAGCATCATGACATTCTGTCAGAAATAATCCATATTATTAGACAATCTCTGAAATGTTTGCTGCCAGGCCCCCAATTGGGGGGCGCTCGGGCGTAAGACACGGCGGCGCTGGAGTTAAATTCTCTGCCATTTTCTCGATCCTTCTTGCTCTTTCTTCTTCTGTGGGTAACTTACTAGAAGTGCTGCAGCGACACCAGTGGCTGGCTGACCTAATTGCTCTTCCTGCAAAGCAGACGGAGCAGGGGGAGGGGGCAGCGAGCAGAGTGCCGGACGGAACAAGCGGGATTTGAATGAGACTTAATCTATCGATACTTGCGGCTGAAAGATCGATACTTTCTGGCGAAAAAAAATATCGATTTATATCACAGAATCGATAAAATTGCCCAGCCTTAGTGTGAAGACATGCAGCATTTAAACCTAAGGAGGCGAAGTTGATTGGAGGGACGGAGGCTGGACCAGGACCTCCTGACTAGCAGAGTCTAACTGGAAGACATCCGTCTGTCCTCCAGACTTTGTCCTGAGATGCATCTTTTAGAACTGGACCCGTCCCAGATGGACGCCCAGATCCTTGGAGAGGACGGAGGAAGGGAGGAGAATGGAGAGCACAGTCAGGGCTTCCTGCTGATGGCTCTGAGATCCATCACTTCTGCAGGATGACAATATAATGGAACCGTTTGTTCAGCAGGAGGTCGTCCATCTGGGTCTCCTCTGGATCCCCTCTGGATCCCCTCTGGATCCCCTCTGGATCCCCTCTGGATCCCCTCTGGATCCCCTCTGGGTCCCCTCTGGATCCCCTCTGGCTGTAATGTCTTTAAATTTTAGTGAGAGAGACCCAGACGTCGGGGTCATTCACAGGAGACCAGAGGTCACAGGTCGCTCCCGTCCTGTGTGAATAGTTCGTACCGTAAACATGGAGGGAGGAGCCGCGCCGCTGTATGAGGGTTCAAAGCAAGGGAGGGAGTGGCGGCTTAAGACCAGGAAATGGCGGTGAAGAGTCCTGAGACGTCCCCGGTGCAGAGCTGTGGGAAACATGCAGCTTCCCACTGAGCAGTCCAGCCCTGGGGACGGGGTGGGGTCTGGGGGGGCGTGGCTTTTCTCTCAGGTTCAGTGACCCTTGGTGATGGAAGCAGCGGGGGACATGGTGTCCTGACACGGCCTCCAGGGGGCGCTCTGTTTGACTTCCTGAAAGAGTGTTTCGGTCTTGAAGGAGCGACGCCCGGGAAGCGGTCCGGCGCTCTAACGTCTGGTCTTCTTTCTGCCCCACTGGAACCGGGTCCAGGTTTGTCTCCACAGGACGCTTTGACGGATCAGGTCCAGGTCTCGGTCCCGGTCTCATCATGAACGTGTTCGACCGCAGCATCAACCTCGATGCCCTCTTCAAGTTCTCCCAGATGTACGTGAGCCTGTGTGTGTGTGTGTGTGCCTGTGTGTGTGTGCCTGTGTGTGTGTGCCTGTGTGTGTGTGTGTGTGTGTGTGTGTGTGCCTGTGTGTGTGCCTGTGTGTGTGTGCCTGTGTGTGTGTGCCTGTGTGTGTGTGTGTGCCTGTGTGTGTGTGTGCCTGTGTGTGTGTGTGCCTGTGTGTGTGTGCCTGTGTGTGTGTGCCTGTGTGTGTGTGTGCCTGTGTGTGTGTGCCTGTGTGTGTGTGCCTGTGTGTGTGTGTGTGTGTGTGTGTGTGTGTGCCTGTGTGTGTGTGTGCCTGTGTGTGTGTGTGCCTGTGTGTGTGTGTGCCTGTGTGTGTGTGTGCCTGTGTGTGTGTGCCTGTGTGTGTGTGCCTGTGTGTGTGTGCGTGTGTGTGTGTGTGTGCCTGTGTGTGTGTGTGCCTGTGTGTGTGTGTCTGTGTGTATGTGTGTGTGTGTGTGTGTGTGTGTGTGTGTGTGTGCATGTGCGTGCGTGCGTGCGTGCGTGCGTGCGTGCGTGTGTGTGTGTGTGTGCTTCACCTGTGCTCTTCCTGCAGGTCCCGGTCCACCCAGGCCCACCTGAAGAAGGTGTACTCCAGCCTGGCGCTCTGCATGCTGGCGGCCGCCGCCGGCTCCTACGTGCACCTGGCCACCCGCCTGCTCCAGGTGAGCCTCCGTGGTGATTGGCCCAGTGTTCGGCGTGCGGGGGGGGGGGGGGTGTGTGAAAATAATATTCCAATTTAGCTGTGTAGGTGGGCTGTGTTCATGTCCCTTTAAGACGCTGCGCTACATGACTCCGCCCACTCCTGATTCAAATCCCAGCAGGCAGCAGAAGCAGAGCAGACAGACGGCGTTCGACCCTCTGAACCAGCAGACGTGATCTCTGGACACACAGCCTGGAGACATGCTAGTTTAGCCGCTAGCGGCTACAGGCTAACAGCCTGCGGGGCTGCTGCTGGTCCACCGTCCCGGACAGTGAAGCTCCTCAGCAGCTGATTGGCTGATATTCCCTGCAGGAGCTCCTCATGCTGTTCTATTGAACCGGCCGTATGTTCTGGTGTGTTTGTTTACATCACGCTGCATGTGCAGCTCCGAGCCATGCCTTGTGTCTTCTTCTCCATTTTGGAGCTTCTGTGTCAGAGTGACGGCGCCATCTGAAGGCCTGGCAGGTGAACTACATCGTTTTCAGTCCTTGTTATGTTTCGTGGATGCAGATATTTCCTGAAGGAAATACAGGGACAGGAAACTGAGGAGGAGATGTAAACAAACAAGCTGGGCTCATCTGTAGCTCGGGGACAGGTAGACGTCCAGCTGTGTTCCATTCTCAGCTGCTCATAACATCACATCACACTGGAAACATCTGGAACCTCGTAACATGAATCATTTCCCAGAGTCTTCAGTCATCGGATTTTCCCTGAAGCCCACAGAGAAGACATTTACATTACCAGCAGAGTTCTGTCGGATTTGGACGTCTGTTGCTGTGAAAGTTTGGCCTCGTGAACCAGCCCCGCCCACTCCACATCCACATTTGGATTTAGTAGCTGGGGGGTCTGGGGACGAGCCAATAGAAAGAGAGTGCGGCTCGGCCATGAAACGGCCGAGCCAATCAGCGTTGGCGAATTCCGGTGGCTAAACCGGAAGCGACGTCATCGCTGAGCGTAGCAGAGATTACGGACTTCAACCATCATCTGAAAGCTGTAATAAGTAAAGTTACAGCCAAAATACCAAGAATTACAACAATCAAGCAGAGCCAGAGTCTGAAGGGTCTGGCCTGGAGAGTTTCTAACAGGAAAAGACGTTTTCACGTGTCTTTGCCTGTAGAGAAGCTAGAGCTAATGAGCTAAAGCTAACTCTTAGAGACGCTAACGCATCTTGATGACGTATTTCTTTTGAAGCGCTGATTGGCTGAAGTGCATTGTCAGTCAGAGGAGTAACCGACGCCCCCCGCAGGAAGTTTGTATTGGCTTGTCCCCAGACCCCCCAGCTACTAAATCCAAATGTGGATGAGGAGTGGGCGGGGCTGGTTCACCAGGCTAGTGAAAGTTGGGATGCATAGATTAGTTAGTTTAGTTAGTTTTGTACCCTAATCTTGATAAATCTAATAGAATTTCAAGAAAACTGACCCCATATAATGAGAAATAAAATGTTTGCAACACCTGAGCCCACAGTAAACTGTCAGAAGTTTAATCCAGTACAATCCCCCCCCCCCCCCAGTAGTTATTCATTTATCGTTATCGAGGTGAACTGTTCAATATATCGCGGTATTGGTTTGAGGCCGTATCGCCCAGCTCTACTGTGAATAGGAGGCAGAAGCAGCTCGGTGGAGATTTCCTGTCCTCAGTCTTTAATGAAACGATGGAAGTACAGACGCCGTCCCTCCGTTCTGCAGACGGAACGCAGAACCTTCAGTCCTCCAGCAGACCTGAGCTGCTGAAATAATCAACACAACCTGCTGCTGACCTGGTTCTCCGGCGGCGTGGCGGGGGAACCAGCAGCAGGAGATCTGACGCTCAGTCCTGAAGATCATGGAGGGACAGAAGCACAGACATCGTATATTTACTGAATCTGTTTACCAGTGACCGGTCCGGTCCGGTCCGGTCCGGTCCGGTCCGGTCCGGTCCAGTGTTGTCTTCATGGCCTGTTGAGCGGTCCTCCTGCTGCTCTGTGGTTCCTAACAGATCCAGAGCATCAGCGAAGAAACGCAGAGGACGCTTTGTTTGGGCCCCGGCCCCCAGAGGTCAAGGCTCCCCACCTGCTCCGCACCGTGGAGGGTTTGAAACCAGGCGCTCAGACCCGGGTTTACAGGTGTTGGCTGCAGTGGGGACTGTGGCCTTGGTGTCCTGTCTCATCCCATCCTGTCCTGCCTTGTCCCCCGTCCCCCTCAGGGAGGCGTGCTGTCCGTGCTGGGCTCTCTGGGGATGATGTTCTGGCTCGCCATGACGCCTGCCAGCCCGCACACCGAGAAGAAGAGGCTGGCTCTGCTGGCCGGCTTCGCCTTCCTCACAGGTAGGCCGAGTGGACGACTGGCCCCGCTGGGGGGGCTGGTCCCCGGGCCGCTGGGGGGGGGGCTGGTCCCCGGGCCGCTGGGGGGGGCTGGTCCCTGGGCTGCTGGGGGGGGGGGCTGGGTCCCCGGGCCGCTGGGGGGGGGCTGGTCCCTGGGCTGCTGGGGGGGGGGGCTGGGTCCCCGGGCCGCTGGGAGGGGGGGCTGGTCCCCGGGCCGCTGGGGGGGGGGGGCTGGGTCCCCGGGCCGCTGGGGGGGGGCTGGTCCCCGGGCTGGGGGGGGGGGGGGGGCTGGTCCCCGGGCGGCTGGGGGGGGGCTGGGTCCCTGGGCTGGTCCCCGGGCCGCTGGGGGGGGGCTGGTCCCCGGGCCGCTGGGGGGGGGCTGGTCCCCGGGCCGCTGGGGGGGGGGGGGGGGGGGGGCTGGTCCCCGGGCGGCTGGGGGGGGCTGGGTCCCTGGGCCACTGGGGGGGGGGCCCCAGCCACCAGGCGGGGGGGGGGCGGCGGGGGGGGGGGCGCTGGCGCCGGCGCCGGAGCGTTGACCCTGTCCTCTGTCCTCTGTCCTCTGTCCCCTGCAGGAGTCGGCCTCGGCCCCACTCTGGACTTGGTGATTGCTGTCGATCCGAGGTGTGTGTGTGTGTGTGTGTGTGTGTGTGTGTGTGTGTGTGTGTGTGTGTGTGTGTGTGTGTGTGTGTGTGTGTGACTCAGGACGGTCTCTCTCGTCCTCAGCATCGTGGTGACGGCCTTCCTGGGGACGGCGGTGGTCTTCATCTGCTTCTCGCTCAGCGCTCTCTACGCTCAACGCAGGAGCTACCTGTTCCTGGGCGGTAAGGCGGTCTCCAGGGTCACCTGAGCAAGGGCATGCACAGCGGCGTGCACGGCGGCGTGCACGGCGGCGTCCTTCAAAGCTCTCGTCTGTCTTTTCAGGTACGCTGATGTCCGGCCTGTCTGTCCTCTTCCTCATGTCTCTGGCCAACATGTTCTTCGGCTCCGTCCTGCTGTTTAAGGTGAGCTCCAGCCCGTCCCGCCCGTCCCGCCCGTCCCGCCCGATGCCGATGTCTTCACGCGTCCTCTGTCTGTCCCCACAGGCCCACATGTACCTGGGGCTGCTCGTCATGTGTGGCTTCGTCCTGTTTGACACTCAGCTCATCATCGAGAAGGCGGAGAACGGAGACAAGGACTACGTCTGGTGAGGACTGCTGCTCAGTGCTGGGAGGGGACGGCTGTCTTTACGTCTCCTCACACCGTCGTCCCACCTAGCCTTGGCTAGGGGTCACCAGCTCCGCCCGAGTGTGGAGTACCGGGACAGGGCGCCCCCCCCCCAGGACAGGGCTTTTTTTACTGTTCAGCACTTTGCGTTGTTTTTATGAGAAGTGCTTTAAAAAGAAAGATTGAGACTGAGCTGGCTCCGCCCACCACCGCTGCTCTGTGTCTGGCGTGGGGTCGGCTCCGGCTGCCTGCTGCCCCCTGGAGGCGGTGTGAGCTCGGCGCGTTCCACCGTCTGCAGGAGCTGCGCCCAGACGGCCGGTTCCCCCAGACGCGGTGAACAAATGAGATCGTGCACGCCGCTCGCCTTGGCATCACGCCAACTGTTCTGGTGGTCAGAGCGCTGCAAGTCAGCGCGTCCGCGAAGACCTCCACGCTGATAGGCTGTCCTGGCGCCAATTCGCTTGAAAAGTTCAATTATTTCAACCCGAGTGACAAGCGTGGAGCGATGAAGCAGCAGGCTTTGGGCGGCGAGCAGTGGGCGGAGCCGAGTGGCACTGCAAGTTGACGGGTGCGCGAATCTTACACTGGAAACGCTCACTGCCAATCGCGCGCCGCGTCATCGCTCGCCGTCCGGCACCCGCCACTCAAGTTTTTGAGCAACGATCGCGCCATTACATTGACTTTGTATGTAATGTGCCCCCCCCCGGTGGAAACGAGCGTGGGGCGTGTTTGAGCTCCGTGCAGAACGGAGGCGGACCGCCAGGTCAGAGCGCGGCCCGGGAGGCGCTCCAACAGAGCAGAATGAAGCGTCAGCTCTGAGGAGAACCGAGTCCGGCGGAGAGTTTGGAGTTCACATCCCGACAGTCCTGGACGGAGGTTCTTATGCGGCCTGGGAAAAGAAAAAAAATCCCCCCTGTCGTCTCTCATTGTTTCCTGTTATCGACAGGTCGGCTAACTTCCCAAAAATGTTGGAGAACACAGAACAAAAGTAATAAGCTGTTGGGGAAGGCTCGGTGTTCGTGCTGGAGCTGATGAAGACCTGCAGCGCTGTCAACGGGATTTAAAGGAGAAGTTCGGTTTAAACAGTTTTCATGTTGTTTATACGAGGGGGGATCCAAAAGTTCCCGGACTGTGGTTATAACTTTTTATTTTTTAATCTTCGCAATTATTTGAAACTGTCACCTTCAAAATCCTCTCCTTTGGCTGGAATACAACGCTGCACCCGAGATGTTCACTGTTCAGAAGAGTCGCCATGACCGTGCGTAACTGTGCCAGAAAGATAGAACTTCGATTCCCCGCCCCCGCCTGTATGCCTGTCTTACCTTTCCGCTGCCGCTCCAGTTTCATCTTTGACAATAGAATATGGCGGTGGGGAGGCTGGCTGGTCACGGTTTTAGTCCAAAATTATGCTTTACACACAACATCTGGTGCTATTTCTGTGCGTAACGGGGCGTCCTGTGGTCTGCTGTGATGAGGCCATGTCCAGGAGCCTTCGTCTCCCTGCTTCTAATAACCGCCTGAGGATGATCTGTCTGGATCTCTACAACACTCCATCAGTTCTGCAATGTCATCAAAAGTCCTGCGTGGATCTACCAGGACGTCTTCTTCAGTTTTTGTGACGTTTTCCTCTGTTCTGGAAGTGGATTGTTGTCCTCTGCGTGCCTGGTCTTCCTGATGTAGTCTGATTACTCTTAAAGGGCCCAAACCACTCAGAAACCCTAAGAATCCTTCTTAAAGAATGTCTGCAACATGGTGAGTGTTTCTGCCGCTGGTTTCCCAATAAAAAACAAAATGTTTTGACAGAGCGCATATCCGTGGATATCCGCCATCTTGAAAAATCGAAGAGCGGGGAGTAACTCTGTCAACACAAACAGTGACTGTCAGCTGACCGCTTCACGGGGGAAGACCAAACCTGGCACAGTTATGCATGAGGCTATCCTGTAGCGACATCTAGCGGCCAAAGGCGGAAATTCATTGTATTTTTTTATTAATAGAATCAGTCCGGAAACTTTTGGGTCCCCCCTCGTAGAAGAAAGTAGAACAATATCCTCACCCAGAAGACTTCTCTGATCCAAACAGTGCTTCGGGAGAAAGTTGGATCCAAAGTGGAGCTGCAGACATCGTAGGGCTGCACAATTAATCGAATTTTGATCATGATCACGATTTTGGCTGCTGCGATTAAATTTAGATGATCGTCGCGATTTTTAAATTGAAAAAACGGCTCTGCTGCGTGTCAAATCAAGCACTTTTTTAATCCAACAATAAGCCAACCACCAGGGGGCGACCTGAGCCGTGTAGCTCCTGCTGCCTTCAGGGACACTCCGTAAAAGTAGCTGCTGATGGACGCCACTGCGTGTCTCAGTCAGCTGTTAGCTTAGCTGTTAGCCACTGATGAACTAGCTGGCTTTGAACGATTCCTTCATGCTCAAACATCAGTCGATGGAACGCATCTCAGCTTCTGTCCCGGTGGAAAGAAGATGTAAACGCTGAGCGTCTGGGACGGAACGGGAAAGGTTGTTATTGACGGACAGTTCAGGATGTGAGCGGCGTAGCGGCGGCTTGGAGAGAAGGAGGGAATCATTGTTCTGGTAGGTTTCATGTCTGGGTTTAGCGTGGCTGTTTACTGTTCTCTTGTTGTTCAGTGATCATCGTGTTGCTCTCAGGGGTTAGAATGCAGCAGGTGACGGTCTCAGCTGTGAGGCGTTCAGGTTCCGAAGTCATAATCCGGCTCTTTTCAGAACATAGGTCTGGTCAAACGTTTGTAAAAACTCACAGTCGGCGCGTCTATATGTTCGTTTCTCAGGGAAAGCGATCATTCACAACACTGACATGGTTCTAAATAGTCGTTTAGATTCTAATTAAAACATCTTCAGTTATGTGCGCATGCACACCGGACTTCACTGAAGTGCTGAAGACGCACATCTTCAATTTGACACTTGTTTGTTTAAAAAAAAAGTGCAATAAAAAGGTATGTTTTACATAACAATGAATAATCGTGATGAATAATCGTGATTACAATATTGACAAAAATAATCGTGATTATCATTTTGGCCATAATCGTGCAGCCCTAAGACATCGTATGCTGTTAAGGCTGGTCCATGCTTCACATGTCCGCGTTTCCGCGCTTCCTCCCATGCTACATTCTGAGCTCAGCTGTGCGTCTCCCTGCAGGCGCGGTGATCCACGCAGCCTCGACAAGCTTTTCCGGCTCTACAGACTGTTTATCTGCTCCTTTATTACGGATTATTTAGAGAAAATTAAGCACATACATTGTCAGTACATTATCTTTAAGTATTAAAGTTTATTTAGCCTTTTTTCCTGTTTCTGAATCGCGGGGCGGCGGCGGAGCGATCAGTTACTTTCACTTCTGTCTGCAGACCTTCTCCTCCCTCCAGACAGTCTCTCTCTCTTTCCACCAGTTTTTCACTCTTTCGGTGTCTTTAGTGGAGCCATCAGGCTGGAGCTCCGTCTACTTTCACTTTTACCGTCATGTTTTGTTTGCTATGGCGCTCTGGCGCAGGCGCACACTTCCGTGACCTGCGCGCAACGCGGTCTCAAATTCTGGCTGCTGCGCGGACGTCCGCGGACCCTAGCGGACAGGAATTCATGACGATTTTTACGTCACGCGGACCAACGCGCAGCCACGCACACATGTGAAGCTGGACGGGCCTTTAGCCAATGGGGCATGTGTGGCGCCGGCTCCCAAAACGGCTTCAATCATCCAGAAACTCATTAGTGTCACCAACATGTCGTCCTGGTCCCTCAGCCTGTCCTCCACAGCCCGGGGTCGCAGAGTACCTGCTGAGGTTTACAGATCTCTGAAGTGGACACGGTGATCAGGAAGTAAACTGAAGGACATTCACCAAGAGACACAGTAGGGGGCGCTGTGCACCTGAGTTGTTGGTCGCCACCCGCTTATTTGAGTATATTGTTCTACTTCGTTCTATAAACAACGAGATGGCCATCCAAACCCAACTTATCCTCTCACAGTTCCGGATGGATGCGTCGCGATGTGTTTTTTGCCCGAGTTGAAATGTGATTCATGGCTCCAGTGTGGAGCCACCTGGAGGAGCCCCCCCACACCCCCCCTACACCCCCACCCCCCCTCCCAAAACATTTTCAGGCATGCGATCTTTTCCTGCTTCAAGCCCTGCATAACTGTGTGGCATTGTGGGCTGCTTTGCTTTCACTCTTCTGATCATTTCATCCCAAACCGGCTCAGTGGGGTCTAAGGGTGTTTTAGCCCGACCTATCAGAGCCTCTGGACCGAGCACGGCGCGACTGGGTTGGTGTGAAAGCGCCACTCGCTCTAGTTGTCGCTCTAACTCTCCCGCTCCCAGAGCGGCTGAAAGAGGGGGTCTCGGAGCGGCGGGGGTCGCGCTGGGATGCGGCGCGGCAGATGTGTGAAAGCGCCGCGGCTTTAGCTCGGCCCAAAGTCTAGATATTGCGCCTTTATGAACGACACAGGCTCCCGTAGTCGGCTCAATCCCGGGTAAAGTGATCACATGTCACGATGGCAGAAAGAAAGTCTCTGCGACTCACTCTCCAGCAGACTGGCGTGATGAAAATGCTTTTTTTACACTGATTGTTGCGCGGTTTTAGCCCCGCCCCTTTCCTTTTTTGATTGACAGGTAAGTGACAGGCTCGCACACGTGTTTGATTCTTTGCGGTTCCATATCAGCGGCGCTCCAGACAAATTTACCCGTTTTTTTTTGTTTTTTTTTTTCAGCATGAGAAACACAATGTGTGGCATGAGTGCATGAGAAAAGACCGAAATGCGTGACTGTCACGTGAAACTTGAGAGCCCTGAGCAAGGCTGCTGGTTTTACACCAGCTTCCGCCTGGTTGTCATGGATACCCCACACTTCCCTTGTTTAGAGCGGCTGCTCTGCGCGGTCATGAAAAGCAGATGTGAAAAGGGACGGATTAGTTGACGACTCAAACACTATATCTTTTTTACTGGTGCGGCTGCCTTTGGCCCAAATACATGTGAAAACGGCCTCAGTCTGGAGGCTGTGCTGGCCACTCCTTGTTTCAAGTTTGCCAGCTTCTTTTTTCACAAGACAGTTGTGGCATAGCCTGGACTTCTGTTTTGGGTCATTATCTTGCTGTGAGATGAAGCCCTGACCGACTAGACGCATCCCAGAGGGGACTGCATGGCGCTGCAGGACGCTGTGGGAGCCGTTCTGGTTCAGGGTGCCTCTGAACAAGTCACCAACCCTGGATCCAGCAGAACAACCCCAGACCATCACACTTCCTCCTCCATGTGTGACAGTTGAAGCCACACACTGTGGAAGCTTCCTTCACCTGCTCTCCGCCGTACAGTCATCCTGCTGATGAACCCAAGATTTCACGTTTTGATTCATCCCTCCATAAGACCTTTTTCCAGTCTGCAGTAGTGGCAGTGCTTCTTGGCCCAGGCAAGCCTCTTTGTCTCATTCTGACGTCTTAGCAGTGGTTTTCCTGCTGCAGCTCGTCCAGTCGAACCTGCAGCTCCAAGTCTTCTCTTCACAGTAGAAACAGAGACTTTCTCACTACGACCACTATGAAGCTGTGCTTGAAGCTGTCGTCCTGTGAGCCGCCTATCACGCAAACTGTTGACTCAGAAACTTGTCCTCTGATTCAGTTGTGGCTTTGGGTCTGCCAGACCTCTTCCTGTCAAAGTTTGCTCCAGTTTCTGACTTCCTGTTGACGGTGAAGGAAACTGTCCTCACTGACACCTTGACTTCCTTTGCAGTTTCTCTGTAGGAAAGACCTACATTTTTCAGTGTCATGATGGTCTGTCTCTCTTCCACTGTTAATTGCCTTTTTCTTGCCATTTCTGTAGCAACACACTACTTTCTGCAGTGCAACACTGTTCAACTGATGCTCACGAGGGTCTGGCACCACACTGTTCAAACACTGCTTCTATGCTGACAGAGGGGCTTGTTAGTAATCCAGAAAACTTGGAAGACCTGTAGGGATTAGTAGCACCAGCTTCTAAAGGCTTGGTCTCCCTCCACTGCTGCAGGACAGCTATCAACTCTTAACCCATTTTGTGTTCTTGTGCTGAAATGTACTCTGTTTTTCAGCTCTGGGTAACCTTTAAGGCTGGGCAATTTTATCGATTCTGTGTCCGGCACTCTGCTCGCTGCCCCTCCCCCTGCTCCGTCTGCTCCGTCTGCTTTGCAGGAAGAGCAATTAGGTCAGCCAGCCACTGGTGTCGCTGCAGCACTTCTAGTAAGTTACCCACAGAAGAAGAAAGAGCAAGAAGGATCGAGAAAATGGCAGAGAATTTAACTCCAGCGCCGCCGTGTCTTACGCCCGAGCGCCCCCCAATTGGGGGCCTGGCAGCAAACATTTCAGAGATTGTCTAATAATATGGATTATTTCTGACAGAATGTCATGATGCTTAAACAGCAGAGCCTGGGCTAACCGAATATATCAGCCATTATAACATTAAGGCTATTAGAAGGCTAAATGAATTATGAACCATATTCGTGATCGTGTCAACCCACTCGCCGAAATATTGATCGTAGCGCTATGAAACATGATACAATTCACACAAACAGCCTCTCAGACGAGAGCTGAGACTCCGCTGGTTACAACCATACCGCTCAAAGCCTCTAAAACCACAGAATCCGCCAGAAAATGCCACTAAAACAGCCAACAGCAAGATCGCGTTTTCAAACTGCGGTAAAAAAAAATCGCCTCTTACCTGGACTTTTGGCCACATAGAGTCCGAATTATGCGTTTATTGTCCATCGGGATCACTTAGCTTAGCCACCTAGCATTCTCTGACGTCAATCCGGGCGTAAAACTGACCCCCAGTTAGCCTCAAGGAGCTCTGTGATTGGTCAGCGCCATACAGTTTGTCTGCGCCATGACGGTGTTTTGCTTGTTCTGATTGGCTAACAGAGCTGTCAATCACATGTCGGTGACCCCCGCTGCATTCTATTGGCTCAGACGAGTCTAGCGCCGTACGGGGTGTCTGTATTCATGAAGCCGCTGCGGAGCTGGGAGCCTGTATACAGAGGAGGCTTTACGCACGGAGCGTCCAGCTGAGCGGAAACAGACGCTCTGTGTGGATTTCCACTGCAGTCACGCCAAAGACTGCTCTGTTTGGATGTACTGAACCTCAGCAGTGATATAAAAGTGAAAAATATAATTTGGAACATTAGAAAATTCAGATTACACAGATGGCACCATAGTGTGCCAAAGTGTGCCATCGCCTGACCTGTCTGGACTAAAACCTGTCAAATGTTGTTCTGCTTCACTTTCTCAGAGTCAGCCTTTGCAGAGAGAGTGTTCACATATTTGTCTATGATCTGATGGAGGTTTAGAGCTGCAGCTGGACTTTTCCAAAGAGATGATCACATTGAAAGTGCTTTTTTTTTTTTTTTAGGCGAGACTGAAAATTTTTCATTTGTGCTGTGTTCCATCTTCAGTCACACTTAACCAGTAACATATATACTGATATTTACACATCTGGACAAATCTTACAAGTGTTCACTTTATGAGGAGACAGTAACCACTCCAATAGGCCGTGTTATTACAGTGTTATACTCTTTTTAGTTTAGTATGTCATTTTCGAGAAGAGGCTCTGAAAAATAGCCCAGGGCTTAAAGGGTTACATCAGATGTTTTAAAAAGTTTTAAAAAGAAGAAAGAAAGTGTTGATTTGGACAAACATTTGCAGTTTGCAAGCTGTGTCACACAAACGTCAAATACTCAGGAAATACAACGAACCTACGGGCGCACCTCACACGTCACCAGTGAGTTAAATGTGTTCAAATGGCACGTTGTTACTTGAATTATTGGCTGTTTTAGAGTAACCAAGGTACTATGTTTGCTAACTGGGTGGCTAGAGGGATACCCTCAGAAGTTAAATGTGAAGTTAAAAAAAACTGTAAAAGAAACTGTTCAGAACAGGCCACTTGCTGCAATTTTCAAAGTGCACTGGAATGCTGTTGCACTTTATTCACCTCACAAAGGCTTGCAGGCCACAGTTTGCACTGTTTCAATTAAAAATAAATTTTCTCGCCACGTCTTTGATTCACTTTGTGCAGCATTTGCAAGCTGCAGACTCTCTCTGCATAGTCAGAGCCATATGTTGTGTATTTGATGCATTCTTTTTTCAGTTCGGTTAAATCAATCCAAGTCAACGGAACAGTAACAAGATGTCACCAAAATCACACTTTCCCCTGAAAATCTTGCAGAAAATGATATTAGTTTAACAAATCGTATCGAGTTGCATCGAATCGTATCGGATCATATCGTTGGCCGAAAATCGTGATATATATCATATCGTGAGCTGAATATCGTGTATCGAATCGTATCGTCAAATGAGTGTATCGCTGCAGCCCTAGTAACCTTACTGTTTGTTTTACCCTCTGGAAGTTCACCACTTACCGCTGTATCATTTCAAGCTACTGATTGGACTTGAGTGACTTGAATTGCAATAAATAACTGGAGAAATTGGAGTGTTCTAAAACTTTTGACCGGTTCCCGGTTCCCTGTTCCCTGTTCAGTAAATTCCTGTTTTTTTTCCTTGTATTCCCGTTGAAAGTTTCCAGTTTGAAGAGTGGTGTCCCGCTGCTCCGCTGGCCAGACGGTGGCGCTGCAGCCTGCTCCGAGCTGCTGAGCAGCAACTCGTTGCCAGTTGAATAGAATAGAAATAACTGATTGTAGATTAGCTACAGTGCAGCCACGGTGTGAATGAATGAATCATGAATGAATGAATTGGTTTGATGTCGCTGAACAGAGTGAACCTGCTGTTTCCAGGCACTGTGTGGACCTCTTCCTGGACTTCATCACCATCTTCAGGAAACTGATGGTTCTTCTCACCATGAACGAGAAGGTAGGCTCCAAAAACACTCACACAGAGGTCAAGGGTCAAAACAGTCCACAGGGTTCCAGCTTTCCAGTGTCGGGGTTCTCAGCATTAGTTCTCATGGGCCGCACCAGTAATGCTGTGATTTCAACTTCATGGATTTGGGCTGACCCCCTCCCCGCCGTGCACGTGTGTCCTGGAGCGCACACACCAGAGCTCCGGCAAACCAGCAGTGAACCCGATCCCCAGCACCAGGAAGGCACTTCACAGCCTGTCCACTAGGGGCCAGTGTAGCCCGCATGAGCGACTGAGTCCCAGAGTTCGAGAGCGCTCACTGCAGGTAGCATGTAGAGCGCTCGCCGCAGGTTGTAGAGCGCACGCCGCAGGTTCCAGAGAGTTGTAGAGCGCACGCCGCAGGTTCCAGAGAGTTGTAGAGCGCACGCCGCAGGTTCCAGAGAGTTGTAGAGCGCACGCCGCAGGTTCCAGAAAGTTGTAGAGCACTCGCCGCAGGTTCCAGAGAGTTGTAGAGCGCACGCCGCAGGTTCCAGAGAGTTGTAGAGCGCACGCTGCAGGTTCCAGAAAGTTGTAGAGCGCTCGCCGCAGGTTCCAGAGAGTTGTAGAGCGCACGCCGCAGGTTCCAGAGAGTTGTAGAGCGCACGCCGCAGGTTCCAGAGAGTTGTAGAGCGCACGCCACAGGTTCCAGAAAGTTGTAGAGCGCACGCCGCAGGTTCCAGAGAGTTGTAGAGCGCACGCCGCAGGTTCCAGAGAGTTGTAGAGCGCACGCCGCAGGTTCCAGAAAGTTGTAGAGCGCTCGCCGCAGGTTCCAGAGAGTTGTAGAGCGCACGCCGCAGGTTCCAGAGAGTTGTAGAGCGCACGCCGCAGGTTCCAGAGAGTTGTAGAGCGCACGCCGCAGGTTCCAGAGAGTTGTAGAGCGCACGCCGCAGGTTCCAGAAAGTTGTAGAGCGCTCGCCGCAGGTTCCAGAGAGTTGTAGAGCGCACGCCGCAGGTTCCAGAGAGTTGTAGAGCGCACGCCGCAGGTTCCAGAAAGTTGTAGAGCGCTCGCCGCAGGTTCCAGAGAGTTGTAGAGCGCACGCCGCAGGTTCCAGAGAGTTGTAGAGCGCACGCCACAGGTTCCAGAGAGTTGTAGAGCGCACGCCGCAGGTTCCAGAGAGTTGTAGAGCGCACGCCGCAGGTTCCAGAGAGTTGTAGAGCGCACGCCGCAGGTTCCAGAAAGTTGTAGAGCGCTCGCCGCAGGTTCCAGAGAGTTGTAGAGCGCACGCCGCAGGTTCCAGAGAGTTGTAGAGCGCACGCCGCAGGTTGTAGAGAGTTGTAGAGCGCACGCCACAGGTTCCAGAAAGTTGTAGAGCGCTCGCCGCAGGTTCCAGAGAGTTGTAGAGCGCACGCCGCAGGTTCCAGAGAGTTGTAGAGCGCACGCCACAGGTTCCAGAGAGTTGTAGAGCGCACGCCGCAGGTTCCAGAGAGTTGTAGAGCGCACGCCGCAGGTTCCAGAGAGTTGTAGAGCGCACGCCGCAGGTTCCAGAAAGTTGTAGAGCGCTCGCCGCAGGTTCCAGAGAGTTGTAGAGCGCACGCCGCAGGTTCCAGAGAGTTGTAGAGCGCACGCCGCAGGTTCCAGAAAGTTGTAGAGCGCTCGCCGCAGGTTCCAGAGAGTTGTAGAGCGCACGCCGCAGGTTCCAGAGAGTTGTAGAGCGCACGCCGCAGGTTGTAGAGAGTTGTAGAGCGCACGCCGCAGGTTCCAGAGAGTTGTAGAGCGCACGCTGCAGGTTCCAGAGAGTTGTAGAGCGCACGCCGCAGGTTCCAGAGAGTTGTAGAGCGCTCGCCGCAGGTTCCAGAGAGTTGTAGAGCGCTCGCCGCAGGTTCCAGAGAGTTGTAGAGCGCTCGCCGCAGGTTCCAGAGAGTTGTAGAGCGCACGCCGCAGGTTCCAGAGAGTTGTAGAGCGCTCGCCGCAGGTTCCAGAGAGTTGTAGAGCGCACGCCGCAGGTTCCAGAAAGTTGTAGAGCGCACGCTGCAGGTTCCAGAGAGTTGTAGAGCGCACGCCGCAGGTTCCAGAAAGTTGTAGAGCGCGCGCCGCAGGTTGTAGAGAGTTGGTGTCTGGCAGTAACGGGGACTGATCACCAGCGCTGTCCCCAGCCTGAGACGGTCTCATGGCTGCTTCCTGACAAACAGGGCTGTGTAGAGACGGAGTCCTGCTGAGGACCGGTGTGTCGGTCCGTCCGTCTGTCGGCTCCTCGGTTCACAATCCACTCCCGCCGCTCTGTCGTTCAGGAAGTCAAAGTCCCACCCAGTGCTCTTCTGGGGCTCTCTCAGGGCGGTCTCAATGCTGTCTCAATGCGGTCTCAGGGCGGTCTCAGGGCGGTGTCAGGGCGGTGTCAGGGCGGTGTCAGGGCGGTCTCAGGGCGGTGTCAGGGCGGTCTCAGGGCGGTGTCAGGGCGGTGTCAGGGCGGTGTCAGGGCGGTGTCAGGGCGGTCTCAGGGCGGTCTCAGGGCGGTGTCAGGGCGGTCTCAGGGCGGTGTCAGGGCGGTCTCAGGGCGGTCTCAGGGCGGTCTCAGGGCGGTGTCAGGGCGGTCTCAGGGCGGTGTCAGGGCGGTCTCAGGGCGGTGTCAGGGCGGTCTCAGGGCGGTGTCAGGGCGGTGTCAGGGCGGTCTCAGGGCGGTCTCAGGGCGGTCTCAGGGCGGTGTCAGGGCGGTGTCAGGGCGGTGTCAGGGCGGTCTCAGGGCGGTGTCAGGGCGGTCTCAGGGCGGTGTCAGGGCGGTCTCAGGGCGGTGTCAGGGCGGTCTCAGGGCGGTGTCAGGGCGGTCTCAGGGCGGTGTCAGGGCGGTCTCAGGGCGGTCTCAGGGCGGTCTCAGGGCGGTCTCAGGGCGGTCTCAGGGCGGTGTCAGGGCGGTCTCAGGGCGGTGTCAGGGCGGTCTCAGGGCGGTGTCAGGGCGGTGTCAGGGCGGTCTCAGGGCGGTGTCAGGGCGGTCTCAGGGCGGTGTCAGGGCGGTCTCAGGGCGGTGTCAGGGCGGTGTCAGGGCGGTGTCAGGGCGGTGTCAGGGCGGTCTCAGGGCGGTGTCAGGGCGGTCTCAGGGCGGTCTCAGGGCGGTGTCAGGGCGGTCTCAGGGCGGTGTCAGGGCGGTGTCAGGGCGGTGTCAGGGCGGTCTCAGGGCGGTGTCAGGGCGGTGTCAGGGCGGTCTCAGGGCGGTGTCAGGGCGGTCTCAGGGCGGTGTCAGGGCGGTCTCAGGGCGGTGTCAGGGCGGTCTCAGGGTGGTATCAGGACTCATGAATGATCCGAATGTGACTGTCTGTCTGTCTTTTTCTTTCAGGACAAGAAGAAGGAAAAGAAGTAAAGGAACGATTTGAAGTGTAGGAAATTTAAAAAAGAAAAAAAAAATTAAAAATCAGTCAGAAAAAAGGCACAATTTGCAATCTGATTGGTGCTTTTCACTGTCTTCATCTGTTCAGTTCATTCTCTGGTCTCATTCAACCTTTGGCTGCTTCAGTTTCTGAGTCGTGGAGGGACGAGTGGGGGGGACGAGTGGGGGGGGACGAGTGGGGGGGGGCGAGTGGAGGGGGACGAGTGGGGGGGGGACGAGTGGGGGGGACGAGTGGGAGGGGACGAATCGGAGGGACATGTGGCGGGGACGAGTGGAGGGACATGTGGGGGGGACGAGTGGAGGGACATGTGGGGGGGACGAGTGGAGGGACATGTGGGGGGGACGAGTGGACTGACAAGTGGGGGGGACGAGTGGACTGATGAGTGGGGGGACGAGTGGACTGACGAGTGGGGGGACGAGTGGAGGGGGACGAATGGGGGGACGAGTGGACTGACAAGTGGGGGGATGAGTGGAGGGACATGTGGGGGGGACGAGTGGAGGGGGACGAATGGGGGGATGAGTGGACTGACGAGTGGAGAGTCGCGTGGTGGTTGACGCTTGTCCCGTGAGACTGGCCTGCCTGTGGGTTCTCCTGTGGGTTCTCTTGTGGGTTCTCTTGTGGGCTCTCCTGTGGGTTCTCTTGTGGGCTCTCCTGTGGGTTCTCTTGTGGGCTCTCCTGTGGGTTCTCTTGTGGGCTCTCCTGTGGGTTCTCCTGTGGGTTCTCCTGTGGGTTCTCTTGTGGGTTCTCCTGTGGGTTCTCTTGTGGGCTCTCCTGTGGGTTCTCCTGTGGGTTCTCCTGTGGGTTCTCTTGTGGGTTCTCCTGTGGGTTCTCTTGTGGGTTCTCCTGTGGGTTCTCCTGTGGGTTCTCCTGTGGGTTCTCTTGTGGGTTCTCCTGTGGGTTCTCCTGTGGGTTCTCTTGTGGGCTCTCCTGTGGGTTCTCCTGTGGGTTCTCTTGTGGGTTCTCCTGTGGGTTCTCTTGTGGGCTCTCCTGTGGGCTCTCCTGTGGGTTCTCCTGTGGGTTCTCCTGTGGGTTCTCCTGTGGGCTCTCCTGTGGGTTCTCTTGTGGGTTCTCCTGTGGGTTCTCCTGTGGGTTCTCTTGTGGGTTCTCCTGTGGGTTCTCCTGTGGGTTCTCTTGTGGGCTCTCCTGTGGGCTCTCCTGTGGGTTCTCTTGTGGGTTCTCCTGTGGGTTCTCCTGTGGGTTCTCTTGTGGGTTCTCCTGTGGGTTCTCTTGTGGGTTCTCCTGTGGGCTCTCTTGTGGGTTCTCCTGTGGGTTCTCTTGTGGGTTCTCCTGTGGGTTCTCCTGTGGGTTCTCTTGTGGGTTCTCCTGTGGGTTCTCCTGTGGGTTCTCTTGTGGGTTCTCTTGTGGGTTCTCCTGTGGGTTCTCCTGTGGGTTCTCCTGTGGGTTCTCCCTCACTCTCAGCAGAACCTCACTCGTCTTCAGTGCCATACCTTGCTGGCTGGGTTTCAGTCGGCCAGCTGAGCTTCTGATGCTAACTGTTTCTGTTGATTAGCATATTTCTAGTTTTTGCCAAACGGTTTTGACAGCAGAGGATCCTTCCATCCTCCCTTTATGTCGTTTGATTCTTAGTAATGTTGAGTTCTAGGTAGAACTGTGGTGATGGCGAACGACCCTGATGTGTCCCAGTCCGAATCAGACTGCAGCCGCTCTGGATGGGAGAAGAGTCGACATCAACCATTCAGAGGATTTTCTTACTAATCTCTCAATGCACCTGGAAACCTGTTATCTAGAACTTCGGTTTGCCAAATATGATGTTCACCGAATAATTTGGCAGTGGTATGGCGTTTTCTTGGTTCTGATTTTTTGAAAGTGTATAATGTGAAGAATTTATTTTATTGCTGTATAACTGAAATTAAGAATTTGATACGTTTATTCTAATAAATGTTGAACGTGCTCAAACTCTAAGTCTTCTTCACTCCCGGTTCCGGTTCCGGTTCCGGTTCGGGTTCGGGTTGGAGTGGTCACACAGGACATCGCTCTGGTTTTCGGTAACTTTTAAACCCTCCCTGGCCGTTAGTCCCGTTGTCGGGGCTGGCTGCCCTGTCTGCGTAGTCAGCGCTGTCTGTCCTCGGTGTGGCTGCCATGACTTCTAAAAGCGCCAAGCAGAAGAAGGACGAGGCTAGCTTGACGCTAGCTGCCACACACACGCATTCAGGAAAGCCCCCAGTGGGGGGTCTTCCATGGTTCAGGACAGTCTTCCATTGATGAGCGCCTGAAAGGCCCGTCCATGCTTCACATGTCCGCTAGGATCCGCGGACGTCCGCGCAGCAGCCAGAATTTGAGACCGCGTTGCGCGCAGGTCGCGGAAGTGTGCGCCTGCGCCAGAGCGCCATAGCGAACAAAACATGACGGTAAAAGTGAAAGCAGACGGAGCTCCAGCCTGATGGCTCCACTAAAGACACCGAAAGAGTGAAAAACTGGTGGAAAGAGAGAGAGACTGTCTGGAGGGAGGAGAAGGTCTGCAGACAGAAGTGAAAGTAACTAATCGCTCCGGCGCCGCTCCGCGATTCAGAAACAGGAAAAAAGGCTAAATAAACTTTAATACTTAAAGATAATGTACTGACAATGTATGTGCTTAATTTTCTCTAAATAATCCGTAGTAAAGGAGCAGATAAACAGTCTGTAGAGCCGGAAAAGCTTCTCGAGGCTGCGTGGATCACCGCGCCGGCAGGAGACGCACAGCTGAGCTCAGAATGTAGCATGGGAGGAAGCGCGGAAACGCGGACATGTGAAGCATGGACCAGCCTTTACTCTGAAGCTCAAAGAAGCAGAAGTGACTTCCTGTGGCGTCTGGGCCGTGGCAGAGCAGCACTGGCAGAGTCGACCTGGAAGACGTCCGTCTGTCCTCCAGACTTTGTCCTGAGATGCATCTTTTAGAACTGGACCCGTCCCAGATGGACGCCCAGATCCCTGGAGAGGACGGAGGAAGGGAGGAGAATGGAGAGCACTGTCAGGGCTTCCTGCTGATGGGTCTGAGATCCAACACTTGTGCGTGTTTATAATTCCCTCCACTCATACTTTACACTGGTGCCTTTTAAATCGGTTCTTTCTTCTTTTCTGTTGCGCCGTCACTAAAACTGCATCCTTGGCAGTAAACCTGTTTCTGGTTCTGATCATAAAGACATGTTAAAGGATATTTTGACCGGTATGGACGCGCCCATCTGGATCTATCTGGACGTCACGTCTGTAACTTGCAGTCAAGCTCAGAGTTCTCTTGTCTCGTGAGAAGAATGAAAGAAGCACAGATGTTGGGGGTAAAATGCACATTTGAATGAATTCCCTCCTTTATCCACTCAGCTGCATGGAAGGCGTACGGCCGCTCAGACGGACGAGTTCTCCAGGCTTCTCTCAGCAGCAGGACGGAGTTTATCAGCGGCTGATAAACTGTAACGGACAACACCGCGAGTTACCGAAAGAGAACGGCGGAGAAACAGCCACTGGTCAGTAGAGCGGCGCCCTCTGCTGTCAAGATGCCCGCCCAACAGATCGTCCCTCCACATATGGCCGGGTAACCATCCTGTTACCATTTAGTTAACCAAGATGTGACCCTGAAGTTAACCTATATATGACTCTTTAGTTAACCTATATATGACCCTTAATTAGGGACCGAGCCCGGAGGGCATGGTGGCCGCAGGCCACCATGCCCGGAGGGCAAGGTCTCTATTGTTCTTCGTTCGTTTGTCGTTCTCGTTCTCCTCCTCCTCTATTATTAGGGACCGAGCCCCGGAGGGCAAGGTGGCCGCAGGCCACCTTGCCCGTAGGGCAAGGTCTCTATTGTTATTCGTTCGTTTATTGTCGTCGTTCTATATTATTATTATACTAACGCCCAAAGAAACGCAAATTTGACCCACTAAACATGCACGAAAACTCACCAAATTTGGCACGCACATCATGACCGGCGAAAAATTTTATAAAATGGAAAAATTAACCCCATCTGCTCTCTAGCGCCACCTAGAAACAGTAAAATTTTCGCTACAGTCCGCAGGAATGTCGCAGAGAGATCAAACCAATGTTGACGCGTTCGTCTCATCAAGGTCTACATTTCACGCGCTGACACCCCTGACCTAAATCCAACAGGAAGTCCGCTTTTTCCCTTTCAAAGTAAAATTTTGCTCCAAATCACTCCTCACGAAAAAATTATCTCCTCCGAGACCGTTTGTCCTACAGACATAAGAGTCACGCGACGTGAAAGAGGACAAATTTCTCTACAAAAGTTGTGAACAACTTTGTCAAAAGTCTAACGGTGTGGATTTTATTAGCGTACAAATATGGAAGTCTGAAATCCTGCCTTGCTCCGGCCCTCATCCGTTATAATGGGGAAAAAAGGAAAAAAGTCGCCTTTTTTCAGCATCTCCAACAAGTGGCGACTGCGGCTAACCCGTGACTCCTATCAACAAACCGAGCACACGCAAAGTTCCAGCAGGTTCTCCCGAACAAGATGATGTAACATAAGTGGGGAAAATATCATGTTATATGTATGTTTTCACAGGTATAAGTTGGTGTGCGCCTTGCATTTTTTTTGCTCTCAGTTATAATGGAGCCGGATGGGGAAAAATCTTGCGCTTCTCACAAGCTGAGGCCTCTGAGGTCCAAACTAAAAGTCTGACTGCTCTGAAAGCCTCACCAACTGAAGACAACAAATTTTCCTATCAAACGTGATATTTTTTGTTCAGTTATGCCAAACAGCAAAGGAACAAGGAGCAGTTGTTTCCCCAAAAAAGACTTTTATTTTCTCCTCTCTCCACTCTAACTCACATTACCATATATGGGCATGCATTGCAGTTACACAGCTGACAGCAGCTGTCAATCAAACTCTGCCACTGATTGCCTTCATTCAGTGACTCTCAAAAGCAGATGGCAAAAGCTAACTACTCCTTGTTAGTGGATGGGAGATGGTAACTACTCAATGTTAGTGGATGGGAGATGCTAACTACTCAATGTTAGTGGATGGGAGATGCTAACTACTCCATGTTAGTGGATGGGACATGCTAACTACTCCATGTTAGTGGATGACTGATGCCACCAGCTCCATGTTAGTGGATGGGAGATGCTAAGTACTCCATGTTAGTGGATGGGAGACGCTAGCTACTCCATGTTAGTGGATGGGAGATGCTAACTATTCCATGTTAGTGGATGGGAGATGCTAACTACTCCAAGTTAGTGGATGGGAGATGCTAGCTACTCCATGTTAGTGGATGGGAGATGCTAACTATTCCATGTTAGTGGATGGGAGATGCTAACTACTCCATGTTAGTGGATGGGAGATGCTAACAACTCCATGTTAGTGGATGGGAGATGCTAACTACTCCATGTTAGTGGATGGGAGATGCTAACTACTCCATGTTAGTGGAAGGGAGATGCTAACTACTCCATGTGAGTGGATGGGAGATGCTAACAACTCCATGTTAGTGGATGGGAGATGCTAACTACTCCATGTTAGTGGATGGGAGATGCTAACAACTCCATGTTAGTGGATGGGAGATGCTAACTACTCAATGTCAGTGGATGGGAGATGGTAACTACTCCATGTTAGTGGATGGGAGATGCTAACTACTCCATGTTAGTGGAAGGGAGATGCTAACTACTCCATGTTAGTGGATGGGAGATGCTAACAACTCCATGTTAGTGGATGGGAGATGCTAACTACTCCATGTTAGTGGATGGGAGATGCTAACTACTCCATGTTAGTGGATGGGAGATGCTAACAACTCAATGTTAGTGGATGGGAGATGCTAACAGCTCCATGTTAGTGGATGGGAGATGCTAACAGCTCCATGTTAGTGGGTGGTAGATGCTAACAGCTACATGTTAGTGGATGGGACATGCTAACTACTCCATGTTAGTGGATGGGAGATGCTAACTACTCCATGTTAGTGGATGGGAGATGCTAACTACTTCATGTTAGTGGATGGGAGATGCTAACTACTCCATGTTAGTGGATGGGAGATGCTAACTACTCCATGTTAGTGGATGGGAGATGCTAACTACTCCATGTTAGTGGATGGGAGATGCTAACAACTCTGTGTTAATGGAAGACAGATTCTAAAAGCTTCATGTTAGTGGGTGGACGTCTCAGTCGCTGGCCGGCGGGGAGGCTCGGTCCCGACCAATGCCGCTTGCGGCTTTAATTATACTTACGCCCAAATAAACGCGAATTTGACCCCCTAAACATGCACGAAAACTCACCGAATTTGGCACGCACATCATGACCGGCGAAAAATTTTATAAAATGGAAAAATTGACCCCATCTGCTCTCTAGCGCCACCTAGATCCCAAAAAAACGTCTAAAACAGTCGCAACGGCCCGCAGGAATGTCGTAGAGAGATCAAACCAACACTCACGCGCTCGTCTCATCAAGATCTACATTTCACGCGCTCACACCCCTGACCTAAATCCAACAGGAAGTCCGCTATTTCCCTTTCAAAGTAAAATTTTGATCAAAATCACTCCTCACGAAAAAATTATCTCCTCCGAGATCGTTTGTCGTGCAGACATAAGAGTCACGCGACGTGAAAGAGGACAAATTTCTCTACAAAAGTTGTGAACAACTTTGTCAAAAGTCTAACGGTGTGGATTTTATTACAGTTCAAAGTTGGAAGTCTGAAATCCTGCCTCGCTCCGGCCCTCATCCGTTATAATGGGGAAAAAAGGAAAAAAGTCGCCTTTTTTCAGCACCTCGAACAAGTGGCGACAGCGGCTAAACCGTGACTCCTATCAACAAACCGAGCACACGTAAAGTTCCAGCAGGTTCTCCCGAACAAGATGATGTAACATAAGTGGGGAAAATATCATGTTATATGTATGTTTTCACAGGTAAGAAAAGGTGTGCGCTCTGCATTTTTTTTGCTCTCAGTTATAATGGAGCCGGATGGGGAAAAAATCTCGCGCTTCTCACAAACTGAGGCCTCTACAGTCCAAACTAAAAGTCTGACTGCTCTGAAAGCCTCACCAACTGAAAGACAACAAATTTTCCTATCAAACGTGATATTTTTTGTTCAGTTATGCCAAACAGCAAAGGAACAAGGAGCAGTTGTTTCCCCAAAAAAGACTTTTATTTTCTCCTCTCTCCACTCTAACTCACATTACCATATATGGGCATGCATTGCAGTTACACAGCTGACAGCAGCTGTCAATCAAACTCTGCCACTGATTGCCTTCATTCAGTGACTCTCAAAAGCAGCTGGGAGAAGCTAACAACTCCATGTTAGTGGATGAAACATGCTAACAACTCCATGTTAGTGGATGGGAGATGCTGACTACTCCATGTTAGTGGATGGGACATGCTAACAACTCCATGTTAGTGGATGGGACATGCTAACTACTCCATGTTAGTGGATGGGAGATGCTAACTACTCCATGTTAGTGGATGGGACATGCTAACTACTCCATGTGAGGGGATGGGACATGCTAACTACTCCATGTTAGTGGATGGGAGATGCTAACTACTCCATGTTAGTGGATGGGAGATGCTAACAGCTACATGTTAGTGGAAGGGAGATGCTAACTGCTCCATGTTAGTGGATGGGAGATGCTAACTACTCAATGTTAGTGGATGGGAGATGCTAACTACTCCATGTTAGTGGATGGGAGATGCTAACAGCTACATGTTAGTTGATGGTACATGCTAACAACTCCATGTTAGTGGATGGGAGATGCTAACAACTCAATGTTAGTGGATGGGAGATGCTAACTACTCCATGTTAGTGGATGGGAGATGCTAACAACTGCATGTTAGTGGATGGGAGATGCTAACTACTCCATGTTAGTGGATGGGAGATGCTAACAACTCAATGTTAGTGGATGGGAGATGCTAACTACTCCATGTTAGTTGGTGGGAGATGCTAACTACTCCATGTTAGTGGGTGGTAGATGCTAACAGCTCCATGTTAGTGGATGGGAGATGCTAACTACTCCATGTTAGTGGATGGGAGATGCTAACTACTCCATGTTAGTTGGTGGGAGATGCTAACTACTCCATGTTAGTGGGTGGTAGATGCTAACAGCTCCATGTTAGTGGATGGGAGATGCTAACTACTCCATGTTAGTGGATGGGAGATGCTAACTACTCCATGTTAGTGGATGGGACATGCTAACAACTCCATGTTAGTGGGTGGTAGATGCTAACAGCTACATGTTAGTGGATGGGACATGCTAACTACTCCATGTTAGTGGATGGCAGATGCTAACTACTCCATGTTAGTGGATGGGAGATGCTAACTACTCCATGTTAGTGGATGGGAGATACTAACTACATCATGTTAGTGGATGGGACATGCTAACTACTCCATGTTAGTGGATGGCAGACGCTAACTACTCAATGTTAGTGGATGGGAGATGCTAACTACTCCATGTTAGTCGATGACAGATGCTAACAGCTACATGTTAGTCAGTGGGACATGCTAACTACTCCATGTTAGTGGATGGGACATGCTAACAACTCTGTGTTAATGGAAGACAGATTCTAACAGCTTCATGTTAGTGGCTGGACGTCTCAGTTGCTGGCCGGCCGGGAGGCTCGGTCCCGACCAATGCCGCTTGCGGCTTTTGTTATTCGTTCGTTTGTCGTTCTCCTCCTATATTATTATTATTAGGGACCGAGCCCGGAGGGCATGGTGGCCGCAGGCCACCATGCCCGGAGGGCAAGGTCTCTATTGTAATTCGTTCGTTTCTTCTCTATTATTATTATTATACTCTCGCGGCTTCAAACCCCAATTTGACCCCCTAAACATGCATGAAAACTCACCAAATTTGGCACGGACATCATGACCGGTGAAACATTTGATAAAATGGAAAAAATAACCAGATCTGCTCTCTAGCGCCACCTAGATCCCAAAAAACGTCTAAAACATTCGCTACGGCCCGCAGGAATGTCGTAGAGGGATCAAACCAACGTTGACGCGTTCGTCTCATCAAGATCTACATTTCACGCGCTGACACCCCTGACCTAAATCCAACAGGAAGTACGCCATTTCCCTTCAAAGTAAATTTTGCTCAAAATCAGTCCTCACGAAAAAATTATCTCCTCCGAGACCGTTGTCCGTACAGACATAAGAGTTACACGACGTGAAGAGGACAATTTTCTCTACAAAAGTTGTGAACAACTTTGTCAAAAGTCCCACGGTATGGATTTTATTAGCGTTCAAAGTTGGAAGTCTGAAATCCTGCCTTGCTCCGGCCCTCATCCGTTATAATGGGGAAAAAAGGAAAAAAGTCGCCTTTTTTCAGCACCTCGAACAAGTGGCGACTGCGGCTAAACCGTGACTCCTATCAACAAACCGAGCCCACGGAAAGTTCCAGCAGGTTCTCCCGAACAAGATAATGTAACATAAGTGGGGAAATTATCATATTATATGTATGTTTTCACAGGTAAGAAAAGGTGTGCGCTCTGCATTTTTTTGCTCTCAGTTATAATGGAGCCGGATGGGGAAAAATCTCGCGCTTCTCACAAACAGAGGCCTCTCTGGTCCAAACTAAAAGTCTGACTGCTCTGAAAGCCTCACCAACTGAAAGACAACACATTTTCCTATCAAACGTGATATTTTTTGTTCAGTTATGCCAAACAGCAAAGGAACAAGGAGCAGTTGTTTCCCCAAAAAAGACTTTTATTTTCTCCTCTCTCCACTCTAACTCACATTACCATATATGGGCATGCATTGCAGTTACACAGCTGACAGCAGCTGTCAATCAAACTCTGTCACTGATTGCCTTCATTCAGTGACTCTCAAAAGCAGATGGGAGAAGCTAACAACTCCATGTTAGTGGATGGAACATGCTAACAACTCCATGTCAGTGGATGATTGATGCCACCAGCTCCATGTTAATGGATGGAACATGCTAAGAACTCCATGTTAGTGGATGGGAGATGCTAACTACTCCATCTTAGTGGATGACAGATGCTGACAGCTCCATGTTAGTGGATGGGAGATGCTAACTTCTCCATGTTAGTGGATGGGAGATGCTAACTACTCCATGTTAGTGGATGGGAGATGCTAACTACTCCATGTTAGTGGATGGGAGATGCTAACAACTCCATGTAAGTGGATGGCAGACGCTAACTACTCAATGTTAGTGGATGGGACATGCTAACTACTCCATGTTAGTGGATGGAACATGCTAACTACTCCATGTTAGTGGATGGGAGATGCTAATTACTCAATGTTCGTGGATGGGAGATGCTAACAACTTCATGTTAGTGGATGGGAGATGCTAACTACTCAATGTTAGTGGATGGGAGATGCTAACTACTCCATGTTAGCGGATGGAAGATGCTAACAACTCCATGTTAGTGGATGGGAGATGCTAACTACTCCATGTTAGTGGATGGGAGATGCTAACAACTCCATGTTAGTGGATTACAGATGCTAACAGCTACATGTTAGTGAATGGGACATGCTAAAAACTCCATGTTAGTGGATGACAGATGCTAACAGCTCCATGTTAGTGGACTTGGCATGCTAACAACTCCATGTTAGTGGATGACAGATGCTAACAACTCCCATGTTAGTGTATGGACGTCTCAGTCGTGGGCTGGCGCGGAGGCTCGGTCCCGACCAATGCCGCTTGCGGCTTTAATTTAACCTATATATGTATATATGAGCCTTTAGTTAGGCACCTTGCCCTCCGATGGTCCTTGTTGTTCTTCGTGCGTTTGTTTCTCTATTTTACTGACCTCGTCAATAAATGCAAATTTGACCCCCTAAACATGCACAAAAACTCACCAAATTTGGCGCACACATCATGAAAGGTGAAAAATTTTATAAAATGGAAAAATTAACCCCATCTGCTCTCTAGCGCCACCTAGAAACAGTAAAATTGTCTCTACGGCCTGCAGGAATGTCGTACAGAGATCAAACCAACACTCACGCGTTCGTCTCTTCAAGATCTACATTTCACGCGCTGACACCCCTGACCTACATCCAACAGGAAGTCTGCGATTTCCCTTTCAAAGTAAAACTTTGCTCAAAATCACTCCTCACGAAAAAATTATCTCCTCCGAGACTGTTTGTCGTACAGACATCAGATTAACGTGACGTGAAAGAGGAGAAGTTTCTCCACAAAAGTTGTGAACAACTTTGTCAAAAGTCTAACGGTGTGGATTTTATTAGCGCTCAAAGTTTGAAGTCTGAAATCCTGCCTTGCTCCGGCCCTCATCCGTTATACAGTAATGGGGAAAAAAAAGACAAAAAGTTGCCTTTTTTCAGCACCTCAAAGAAGTGGCGACTGCGGCTAAACCGTGACTCCTATCAACAAACCGAGCACACGTGGAGCGTCGCCAAGTTCTCCCGAACAAGAGAATGTAACATAAATGGGGAAAATGTCATGTTACATAGACGTTTTCACAGGTATGAAAAGGTGTGCGCTCTGCATTTTTTTTGCTCTCAGTTATAATGGAGCCGGATGGGGAAATCTCGCGCTTCTCACAAACTGAGGCCTCTACTATGGAGGTAAGTTTGTGTCTTTATTTTTCAATCAAAAAAAAAGTTGCTCCAATCGCAAAACATGTTTTCAATCACAAAAAATGTCTTCAATCAAAGAAAAAACTTGTTCAAACCCCAAAAAAGAATTTGATTCCCCAAAAAACTGCATATAAACCATTTTTTTTCTTTGATTGAATTTTTTTTTTTTTGTTTTGTTGAAAATACATTTTTTGATTGAAGTCCTATTTTTGGATTTGAGCCATATTATGGGCAAGGGCGGACTGGCCATCGGGAGCACCGGGAGGTTTCCCGGTGGGCCGCTGCCTCAGTGGGCCGGTCGGACCACGAGAAGAAAAAAAAAGTCTGACGCGACCCCGCCAGCAGCGCTGTGGTCCGCTCCACGGGAGGCGGGGCTGTCAGCTGGACAGCTCCTGATGCCACAGGCTGGTTTACCTGGGGTTGCTGCTGATAGCCAATCACATTTCATCCCTGCGGTGGTTAAGTCCCACCCACTCCCTCACTCTGCAGCTGCTGTCACCTGTCAGTCACACAGCCAGACGGACATCTGGCAACTTTGGTTGGATGCAGGAATGCACAAAATATGGAGAAAAACAAAACAAAATAAAACGAGAAGGTGGCGCTGAGAAGCTCAGGGACAAAAAGAGAAAATCCCTTCATGAGCGGCAAGTAAGTTATGTTTGGTACTTGTTGATGCTTTGATGAAAATGTATTTGGTTAAAGTGAGATGATTCAGCACAGAGACATTTCCTGTCGATGTGAACCTGGCTGTGCTGTTGCTAATTATGATGGGATGGAGTCTTTCACCTTTGTAGCCACGTTGTCATCTGGTTGAAATTAACCTGTTCTTATCAATTAATTGACTCTAATACTTAATGACCATAAATTAATGAATTGTTTACTTGTCTGTACAAGTTCGCTATCAGAATAATTCAGTGATACCATCCCAGAATTTATTTATTTTTTTATTTTTCATGTAAAATACCTACTTCTCCGCCGTTCCGCTCTTCACTCTGACGTGAGCATGCGCGGCGGCTGACAGCACAGCTAAGACGCCAAGCTCTGATAATTGGTAAAATTGAGGCTTTTCATTCTGTGCCTAGTGCCTTCAAAATCGTCACATTGAAGGAAGACACATCATGCAACATAATGCCGCCGAAAAAGCCAAAAGTGTATGTTAAACCTGGCGAGGACGAGGCAGAAAGCGAGACTCACCATGCTGGAACGCATGACGCAGCAGCAACAAGTGCGCAGAGCAACTCTGATCTGGCTGACCTGATACGCACTATCATAAGAGAAGAAATAAGTGTGGTGGTATCCCAACTTAAAACAATCAAAGAGGACATCTCTGGGTGCGTAAAGAGGATTGATGAAGTGGATGAAGCTTTATCGAGTGTGGAGGAGCGCGTTGCGCACTTGGAGACGGCGTGCGAGGAGATGCGGAAAACCAATCTGGAGCTGAAGGATAAAGTGGAGCGGCTGGAAATGCACAGTCGAAAACAGAATGTGCGCGTATTTGGCTTAACAACGGACATTGAAAAGGGTAACCCGACCACCTACATGTCCAAGTTGTTTAAAGAAGCGTTCGAGGAGAAATTACAATCGGCGCCTGAGGTGGAAGTTGCGCACCGGGTCGGGCCTGCGGGGAAAGCCAAAGAGAGAGCGATGATTGTGCGCCTCCAGAACCGAGCTGCCAGAGAGGAGATCCTGAAAATCGCGAAAAAGGAGGGGATGCTACAAATTCGCGGAATGAATTTAGGATTTCCCGGACCTGACCTCAGAGATGGCAAAGAAACGGGCAGGCTTCAAGGAGATCAGGGCCAAACTGCGGGATGCTGGTGTAAGACATGGAATCCTCCATCCAGCCACGCTGATCATAACTTTCAGAGGTGAGACTAAAAAGTTCACAGAACACAGCGCAGCGGACACTTATGTGAAGACTGTTATCGAGCCAGGCTTAAAAAACACTGGATAATAGTATTACAAGTTCCAGAGACAAAAGGGGAGGAGGACACACGGGACAAAATGGATTAATTGGCATACAAGTCTATTATAGGGAACGCAGGAGGCATAAGGTTTATTTCTGTTATGGATTGCATTATAGTTTAGTTAACGGGACATTTCAGTGAAAAGACTTTGAAGAGCAATCAACTTTAGTTATAGAAGCCAAGATGTTTTTGTAAAATAATAGATATTCAGAGAAGGCGTTGCTAAGTTTATTATTTCATTACATGTTGGAAAAGTGTATGGGAGTGTGTGTGATTGAATGTGTGTGTGCTGATCACTGTTTATATGTTATGAAAGCTCAATGTAACATTAAAAGAACCATGCATAAATTGGATGTTCGGTAAAAAAGGATTTAAAATAGCTCATTTAAATGTGTGCAGTTTACGAAACAAGGTGAATGATGTTTTAAATATAACACAGGATTATAATTTGCATGTATTAGCTTTGTCTGAAACCCACTTGGACTCAAGTATTAATAACTGTGCTTTGAATATAGAGGGATATGATTTGTTTAGATCAGATAGAAATTTATATGGTGGAGGTGTGGCATGCTATGTTCAAAGTCACATTCCGGTAAAAATCAGAAATGATCTCAGTGTTCAAGGGGTAGAGGTGTTGTGGCTTCAGTTACAGTTGCCTCATTTAAAACCTGTACTACTTGGGTGCTGTTACAGACCACCAAATGCTACAGCAGGGTATCTTGACCAAATATGTGAAATGTTAGACAACGTATGTGATAGTGAAAATGAAATTTATTTTTTGGGAGATTTAAATATTGATTTCAAAACAAAAAGTTGTACTTTAAAAGAGAAATTATCTTCCTTTATTAAAACTTGTAATTTATCACAAATTGTCAGAAAATACACAAGGATAAATGTGAGAGCTGATGGTACGCACTCAGCTACTTTAATTGATTTAATTTTCACAAATGTTCCAGAATTATGTACTGAGGCTATTTCTATTCCCGTTGGCTTCAGTGACCATAATTTAATTGCGACGGTAAGAACAACAAAGATACCTAAACCTAGTCAAAAATTTATTAGTAAAAGATCTTTCAAACATTTCAATGAGAATAGCTTTGTTTCCGATGTATGTAGCATTAACTGGTCAGTGGTGACACAAGAACAGGACCCAAGTAGAGCAGTGGAGGTTTTTAATAAAATGATGTCACAAGTCATGGACAAACATGCGCCGATAAGGAAGCAAGCTGTGAGGAATATTTCCGCCCCATGGTTAGATCCAGAGCTTAAGGAGTACATGACACAGAGAGACAACACTAAAAAGGAAGCACTTAAGACTGATAATGTTGAACAGTGGAACAATTACCGTAAACTAAGAAATTATGTGACCAAATTGAATAAAAAGAAAAAATACTTATATTATCATAAGAAGATTGAACACGCAAAATGTGATCCTGCAAAAATTTGGGGAACATTGAATGAAATATTAGGAAGGAGAAAATTAACATCTAAATATTTAGAATCAAACGGGGTTTACCTAACAAAACCAAAGGAAATTGCAAATCATTTGAGCCAGTTTTTTAAAAATAAAATTGAGAAATTAAGAAATTGCATGGAGACAGGACAAAGGCAGAACATTTCCTATGAATTAATAAGTAAGTATATTATGAAAGAGAAGGAATGCAAATTCAAGTTTAATCAAGTAACACAAAATTATATTAAAGAATTAATCAAAACAGGTAAGGATAAACCGGCTGGCATTGATAATCTTGAAAGCAAACTTTTGAAAATGGTGGCTGAGGTTATTGACCTGCCAGCTGCTCACATTATTAATTTATGTCTGACTAAATGTTGTTTTCCCACACAATGGAAAACTGCTAAAACAATTCCTCTGATTAAAAATAGTAAAGAACCGTTGTCAGGTAAAAACAGCAGACCGATTAGCTTATTGCCTGTGTTAAGCAAAATCATGGAAAAGGTGGCATATGATCAAATACAAACATACTTTTCAATGAACGGGTTAAATACAACATATCAGCATGCATATAAAAAGGGTCATTCCACTTCAACTGCACTCACTCAAATTACTGATGATTGGTTAAATGAAATGGATAACAAAAATCTTATAGGAAGTGTATTTTTAGATCTAAGCGCAGCCTTTGATGTGTTAGATCATAATATATTATTGAATAAATTGTGCTGTTATGGATTTGAATCATCAGCTTTAAAATGGATGGAAAGCTATTTAAATAATCGTATGTACAGCATTTTCTTTAATGGTAGTTATTCTGTGACTGAGGGAATGAGTTGTGGAGTGCCCCAGGGCAGTTGTTTGGGACCCCTTTTATTTTCTATTTTTACAAATGATTTTCCACTTGTATTAAAACATGCAACCATGGCCATATATGCTGATGACACAACACTATATGCGTCTGCACCTACTGAACAACAACTCAGCAACATCTTAAATGAGGAGTTGGCAACAGTAGCATGCTGGATTCGAAATAATAAGTTAGTAATCAATGCAGAGAAGACTAAATGTATGTTAATTGGATCACAATACATGTTGAAAACAGTTGAAGACAAATTACACTTAAAATTAGAAGAAACTGAAATTGAACAGATAGAAGAAATGAAGTTATTGGGTGTAATTGTAGATTCCAAATTAACATGGACCAGTCATATAAATTACATGTTGCAGAAAATGGGTAGAAGTATGGGCATGATTAGACACTGTAGAAAATGGATTCCACAACATTTGGCCAAACAACTAGTTCAGTCATTAGTACTTTCTCAAATGGATTATGCATCTGTTGTGTGGTCAAACACTAGTGAAAATAATTTGCACAGGTTACAAGTTGCCCAGAATAAAGCAGCACGCATTGTGTTGGGTTGCCCTTACAGAACCAGTGTAATATTAATACACAGTGAGCTTGCCTGGTTGATGGTAAAGAGTCGGCTGAAATATCATTTGTTGACACTAATTAGAAATCTTATTATAACCAAAACACCAGAAATTATTTATGGTAAATTTTCATTCTTTTCTAATGTTCATAATTATGCAACTCGTCAAAGCAGTAATGTGAGAGGCTTGCTCCCTGTGTGTAGAAGCAGTCAAATGCAGCGCACTGTTGTTTATCGGGCCATGGTTGCATGGAATGCATTACCTCTTTTCTTATTGTCGGAAACAAGCAAAATATTATTTCAGAAAAAGTTGAAACTTTTCCTATTTACACAATGATTTGATGAATTTTGTTATTGTATGTATTTTACTTAGCGCTACATGTATGTATTTACATTACATATTTAAAATGAGCTGTATTATATTTTGTATTTGACGTTTTATGTTTTATATTGTGTATCCATAGAGTTGAAAATAATGGGATCAGGATTGACATTGGGCTTTCATATTCAGTGTGTGTGTGTGTGTGTGTGTGTGTGTGTGCGTGTGTGTGTGCCTATATTATAATAAAATTTATGTAATGAATTTGGAAAGACCCCAGGAAGAATAGCTACTGAGATTTCAGTGGCTAATGGGGATCTTAATAAACTAAACTAAACTAAACTGATGATGATGCGTGATGATGATGATTACTGGTAAACTAGCATGATTAATAATATTAATCTCTTATCTTATCTTAGATGGCGCTGTCGTCCTACTGCACCCAGTAGGAAGCTGGCGCCAAAACCTGTATAAATCAGCCGACCAGACAACATCACGTGACACTTCTGAGGAAGGCTGCAGCTTTGCAGCCGAAACATGTCAAGGTAGGCAAAATAACCTCTGGCCTGTATATACGAATCCAAACATGAATACAAAAAAAGGCCTAATGAACCTTATCGGACTACTAAGAACGAATCATGGACAAACCTGTGTCAAAGAGTTCCGCTGCATGGAACAGCTGGAACAGAAGAGAGCGCGTTTCCGGAATCACCTGAGATTCAACCTGCGGTGCCGAGACGAAGGCATCATACCATCAAGCCTGGATTTAAAGAACCCCATACCAACGCAGAACGCGGACAGAATCGTGAGGAGAGCGCAAAGTGCATTGCTACAGGAAAGGATCCGCTGCACGGCAAACAAGGTAAAAGAAATCAACTTGTCATTAGCACAAAAAACGGCACATTTCAGACAGACATACAATATGGACAAGGACACATACAAGCTGATAGAAACACATCTGAAGCACGCACACGAATGGCAGTTCGCAGAAGCCAAACATCGCCAAGTCAGGAAATTAGAAACATTAATCCAAAACAAACAAGACAGGGAACGTAACACGCACGACGTAGCATCCAGGAAGTGGGTGCATAACATCTCCAGTCGCTCTTTAACCACCACGGAGCAAAGCGTTTTAGCCCGGGGTCTGAACTATGCCATCACACCCGCTAAAATTCCGTACGACGATTACATTTTAGCTACTGAAATAGCGTGCAAAGCAATAGAAGACCAGGGGAAAAAGTCAGAACTACGAAACGAAATAGCAGGCATTTTAAAATCCGCAAAGCTACCACCAGCCAATATGACCAAGGAGGAGGTGAAAGCAGCACAAACACTCGCCAAAGACAAGAGCATCACCATATTACCAGCAGACAAGGGGAGAGCCACAGTAATAATGAACACGGAGCATTATGAAAAGCAAATGGATACTATGCTACAAGATTCCAACACATATGAGATTCTAAAGAAAGACCCAACTGAAGACAAAAAGAAGGCCCTGAAATCACTACTCAAACCCCTTCTCAATGAAGAAAAAATAAGTAAGGAGACATACAATCATCTCATCCCCACAGCAAGCATCACCCCTAGAATTTATGGAACCCCCAAGATACACAAACCTGGAACACCGCTGAGACCCATTGTGGATAGCATCGGGTCCGTGACATACAATCTGTCTAAAGCCCTGGTTGACCTCATAAAACCACTCCTTGGCCTCACAGACCAACACTGTAAAAATGCCAAGCAATTGGCCCAGGAACTGAAGGATATAACAATCCAAAAAGATGAAATATTTATCTCACATGATGTGGTTTCTTTATTCACAAAAACTCCCATAAACGTCACAATACACATCGTACATAATCGCCTCAAGGAGGACAAATCATTAAAAAGAAGGACCCCACTCACTGTCGAGGACATCACAAGGCTCCTGGAATTCGTCTCCACCTCCACCTACTTCCAGTATCGGGGTACCATCTACAGGCAGAAGGAGGGGTTTGCAATGGGGGATCCGCTGTCTGCCATAATGAGCGGCTTCTTCATGGAAGACCTTGAAGCCCGGGCCCTCAAAACAGTACCACCACACTGCGGCCTTTCCCTCTGGAAGAGGTACGTGGATGACATTTTGGAAATAACAAGGAAAGGACACACACAAGAACTCACGGATCATCTCAACACACTGGATGACACAAAAAACATCAAGTTCACCCACGAAGAGGAAACAGACAGCACCATACATTTCCTGGACCTGGACATAAAACACCTGGAAGATGGCAGCATTAGAATCCACATATACCGGAAACCCACTCACACAGATCAATATCTCCTTTGGATGTCAGAACATCCCATTAACCACAAACTTTCAGTCGTAAGAACCCTTTTCGAACGCACAAAACTAATCACACAGGAAGAAGACAGAAAAGAGGAGGAACAACACATCATAAAAGCACTACGAAAGTGCAACTATCCGATGTGGGCCATAAACAAAGGCCGCCAACAAGCAAAACAAAACAAAGACACAAAAAAGAGAACAACAACTAAACAAACTGAGAAACAAAACAGGGCCATGGTGACACTTCCATACATCAGAGGGATCACAGAGAGAATACAACGGGCCATGAATAAGCACAACATCAGCACCCCAGTAAAACCACACACAAAACTACGGCAGTTACTAGTACATCCCAAGGACAAAATAGAGCCACAACACAAATGCAATATCATTTACGAAATACCTTGTTTGTCGTGCAACAAATCCTACGTCGGGGAGACTGGCAGAGCCTTCAACATCAGGACAAAAGAACATCGCACTGAATGCGAAAAAGAAACATCTAAAACATGCACACGCTCCTCCAAACGACAGGCAGAGCAGGAACAGCTAAGTCTGCCATTTCCGAACACTGCAAGAGGGAAAACCACCTCATGGACTGGGATCATGCCCAGATCATCGGCACGGAAAGCAACAAGTACCACCGCTGGATCAGGGAGGCCATCGAGATCCGGAAACGCGCCCCCAGACTGTGAACCGGGCAGAGGGGGCGTATCAACTTTCCCATACCTGGGACACAGTTCTGAAGAAGTCGGACTGCAGATGGCGCTGTCATCCTACTGCACCCAGTAGGAAGCTGGCGCCAAAACCTGTATAAATCAGCCGACCAGACAACATCACGTGACACTTCTGAGGAAGGCTGCAGCTTTGCAGCCGAAACATGTCAAGGTAGGCAAAATAACCTCTGGCCTGTGTATATGAATCCACACATGAATACAAAAAAAGGCCTAATGAACCTTATCGGACTAATCTCTTATCTAGATTAAATATAACCCAGATGTGGACAGAGAAGTGAATCCCAGACTTGTTACGGTAAGGCTGATGACAATAATGCTTGTTTGCCAAACCATAACCCACATGCACTAATATCAAATGCTGCTGACAGTAAACCACTAAAACTGCTCTAACAATTCACATTGCCAGTCATTTTTGTAGTCTGATGTCTCTGCTGCTGACACAGAAGGCCAAGGACAAGAAGTCAGGTTCCCCCATCAGTTGATTATTTCACAAGGCCAAAGCCAGACTTAGACGTCTTCCTCCATTTTCACCACAAGCAGAAGGCAGACAGCGCTGCAGTGCAGAGGCCATTTTGTTTGATGGAACAAACCGGAAATGACTGACATATAATGAACAAACCAAAACACTCTTCTGCTTTCCTTGCATGGCTTATGAGATAGCAGCTCCTTTATCACTGACGTGACCACCTTCACCCACGAACACCTGAGAGTCGATGAGCATGAGGGAAGTGACAGTCTCAGACACTGTGCCGAGGCATATTTTCTCAGGTCCTCCTAAAAAGACCATGAAGGACCTTGTCATGGGACCTCAGATGTCACTTCACAGACAGCAAGTCCACAGGAGGCGACAAGTGTTGGAGCGCATCATAGATGTGATCAAGCTCATCGGCAGAAGGGGTTTGAGTCACAGAGCAAAGCAGGCAGAAGCAGCACACACCTTAGATGATGAGACTCTTGATCAAGGCTGTTTTTTAGAGATCATTCACTTGGAAAATATGATGTCTGTCTCAAGGAACACCTCACTCTCAATATAGAAAAAACCAAACAAATCCGTCAGTCTGACTCTGGATCAAGAGGAGGTCGAGGTTCCCTTGTCACTTTCCTATCAAACAACCATCAACTACATCATCACCACCATCCAGCACTATATGAAGGTCACCATCGCCACCGAAATCCAGGAATATTTCTATTCACACTGCTTTTAGCGTGTGACTGAGCTACTTACCAATCTTTAAATTAGTGAATGACTTATTGTTACAGACTCTTGAACTAACATTTACAATGTGACCTATTAGTTTTAACCCAGGTTTCAGGACGGGAGGATGTGTTATTATAGCTAATGTCATGTTTTGTCTCTCACCCATAAAGGCCGGCATGTGTTCCAGAGGGACCCGGAGAGGACTGGGATCCACACTGTGGATGGTCGAGAACATTTTAACACAATGGACTGACAAAGCTTAAGGTATAAATAACTTTAAGTTTTTATATTGTATTATTGTGTACAGTTATTTGTATAGTAGCTGCACAGTTTTTATTTTATATAAAGGATAAGTTATCACATGATTGTATGTAGCTGTTTGTATAGTTGCTTGCTGTGGAGTTTATTTATCTATAATATATATAGAAATAATATTTACATCTATATTGTTCATCTATTTTTAAACAAACAAACTTTGTGAAATGAACTTATTGTTGTAATTAAGTTGCCCTCTAGTGGTTGACTCATGGTATAGACATGTGGTGTCACTAACAGACTGGCAAATAGGTAAGCTAAATGCTATTGTACCAACATGCTATAAAATCATAATATACCTGCAATTATTTTAAGGTAAGCTACTTCAAGCTTAAGGTTAATTATTATTATATGATTGTGGTCCAAATTGGTTCTTTTTTCAGCGAGGAACTCAGGAACATGAAACTTGTGTTGCTGGCTGGTTGGTTGCCACACTACGCATGAAGTGGGCCGGTCTGTCCATGTCTCCCGGGACACTTTTACCCCCCAGTCCGCCCCTGATTATGGGTAGGACATTTGTTTCTTTATTATTCAATCAAAGATATAACTTCAATCAAAAAAATGTTTTCAATCAAAGCAAAAAAACAAATGTTTGGAGTGTTTCACTTTGTTCTGACATTCAAACACCTTTTTTTTTCGATCAAAGTGAAATAAGTTTTGAAGCCTCTTGTTTGAAGCCTGTTTTTTGAAGCCTGTTTTTTGATTGAATCATTTTGACACAAACGTCCCGCAGTGGGCGGAGCTTCTCCATTGGCCGGGCATGTTTGAGTGACAGGTGTCCCCACCAATGAGAATCTCTCCAGAAGAAGCCAGAAGCTGGAAGCTAGCTGCTGGTGCGCGGGGAAGTCCGTTTCTATTTCGGGTCTACTGGAGCTCCGGCGCCGCATTGCTGCCTCCGACTCCGGCGCTGGATCCACAAACTACTTGGCTCACGGCGTCAGCGCCTGGCCGTGTGAGCAGTTCCGACATTATAAATCTCTGGAAGCTCACGGACACTTCAGGAATGGCTGGGTGCCGGATCTGTCGTGTTCTGCTCCATGAGCTGCTGGTCTGCAGCGTGCACCGCTGACCGGGACTGTGGATCTGCAGTCACTGTTCCTCTAATGTTTTACTGATGTCGGACACATTTACCACACATTATGTGACACTGACGTGCTCCATTGACGTTAGCTGCCATGCATATCGTTCTTACTGTTGTTTTCTCATATATCACTGTGTTGCTGCTGCTGAGTGTGTGAAACACAATAAATTCCAGGAAAAAGAAAATGTCTCACTTGTCATTTCAGTACTTTTCCCCATACTGACCATTTCTCTTCACTAAACTATCAAGAAGTAATTACTAACGAGGAGCACAGGTCCAGCATCAGAACCAACAGTAGTTACTTGTTTGCTAACAAAAGCAGTAACTCAAAAAGACTCCAAAAGTGTCAATGACAAGCTTTATTACTGTATGTCAGAAACAAAAACATGCTCTTCCACAAACATTGAGGAAAAAAACTTCAGGGCCTTTACTGGTCTAACTACATACAGATATATTCCATCCGGCCTTCGCTCACTGTCCAGGTCACTACACTGCTGATGGGCGGTGGTTTGTCAGGCACAGCTCACATTTACAATCTCATCCAGCAGTGTGACTTCTTCTCCTCCACATGGAAGAATCCTGTGTCTGGGTTTGGTCCCTGACAAGATTCTATATTCCTGACAGGTATTTCCAGTGACTCTTTCAGCATGAATCCTCAAATGTGCCATTTTCCTGGTTCCCTCCACATCTCTGGCTGCTGACTGACAGCAGCCTTTAATGCTGGGAGTTTGACCTCCGCACACATCACAACAACAACAACTCACAGAGGTCACAGTCAGTCTGTGTGGCATCCTGACTGGTGTGTGTGTGTGTGTGTGTGTGACCAGCTGACTGCTGTCTTCCTCAGCATCAGGTGTCTCTTCCTGTGATTCTGTCCAGGCTCCGCCGTCCCCTCCTCGGTCTGCAGCTCTCCAGTCTCTGCATCCCGGTGGACTCCCGTCTCTGGTGCTTCTGGTCACACTTTCTGTAGCTGCTCCCACCAACGTCGCCTTGCAGAGCGCCTCATTGGTCGGTGTGACTGATGTGTGTCCAGATGTAGGGAAGGTGTCCAGTCTGGGTCAGTCTCCATCAGTTCATCGGCTGGTTGACCTGCAGACACAGGTTAGGTTTAATTGAGAAAGCTAGTAAACACTGGATTCTTGCATGACATTGCACACAGTTACAAGGACTAAATCCAGACAGGTGCAGATGGATTTGTTGTTGTGCCGATTGTTTCTCAGGCTGGAACATCATCTGACATATTTTGCTGCTGCTGAAGCTGCTGGCTCTGTTCTCCTCCAGGATGTGTTGTAAATTCAGTTTGATCAGTTTAGCAAACAAATCAATGGCTGTATTTTTGTTTTCAGAAGGAGATCAGATCCGATGTGTTGTGTGTTGCGGTGTACCAGGGAGTGTGTGTTTATCTGTGAGGACAGAACTGACAGGACGTGTCCTCTTTGGGACAGCAGGTCTGACTGGATCTTTAAGGTCACTCCCTCCGTAACGTTTAAATTTAAGATGAAGAAATAAAATAAACAGATTTAGCATGAAGTGATGATCCCATCTCTACTGCCCTCCTCCTCTGACCGGAGTTTATAAGTGAAGTTGGTTCGCAGCTGCTGAGGCTCGCTGGCAGCTGCAAACTAGCTTCACCGCTAACGTGACTTCAGTCACAAAGAAACCGCATTTTCAGTAGCATCGTTAAAAAACGAATAAACTCACTTACTTGCCTTTATGAAAATGGTGAGAGCAAACCAGCATGTTGTCAGACATGGAGTCTAAAGTGATGCTCTCCTTTCCTGTCGCTGCTGCGACCCGCCATCCCACGCCTCCTCCTCAGTCTTCCCTCCATAACTTCTTTTCCACCTGGGAAACTGGAAAAAACGCAGACTGTCGTCTGTCCTGCTCCCGTTCCATCGACGTGACCGATGGTGGTCGTCTTTCACGCAACAGCATCTTCTCGTTTTGAAGAAATAATGCCGCACTCAGAAAACGTGAATCGGAAAGTAGCTCGCAAGCGAGACCTGAACAATCCCACAATGCAACAGCGTGACGACAGCTGCAAATAGAAACGGACTTCCCCGCGCACCAGCAGCTAGCTTCCAGCTTCTGGCTTCTTCTGGAGAGATTCTCATTGGTGGGGACACCTGTCACTCAAACATGCCCGGCCAATGGAGAAGCTCCGCCCACTGCGGGACGTTTGTGTCAAAATGATTCAATCAAAAAAACAGGCTTCAAAAAACAGGCTTCAAAACTTATTTTCACTTTGATTGAAAAAAAGGTGTTTGAATGTCAGAACAAAGTGAAACACTCCAAACATTTGTTTTTTTGCTTTGATTGAAAACATTTTTTTTGATTGAAGTTATATCTTTGATTGAATAATAAAGAAACAAATGTCCTACCCATAATACGGCTCAAATCCAAAAATAGGACTTCAATCAAAAAATGTATTTTCAACCAAAAAAAAAAAAAATTCAATCAAACAAAAACGTTCTGATGCAATTTTTTTGAGGTATCAAATTCTTTTTTTGGGTTTGAAAAAGTTTTTTCTTTGATTGAAAATGTTTTTTCTGATTGAAAACATGTTTTGCGATTGGAGCAACTTTTTTTTTGATTGAAAAATAAAGACACAATTTTACCTCCATACTCTACGGTCCAAACTAAAAGCCTGACTGCTCTGAAAGCCTCACAACTGAAAGACAACTAATTTTCCTATCAAACGCGAAGTTTTTTGTTCAGTTTTGCCAAACAGGAAAGGAACAAGGAGCAGTTGTTTCCCAAACAGAAGCTTTAATTTTCTCCTCTCTCCACTCTAACGGACATGACCATATATGGGCATACAGTGCAGTTACACAGCTGACAGCAGCTGTCAATCAAACTCTGACACTCAGTGCCTTCATTCAGTGACTCTTTTTGATTGATTGATTGAGATTAGTTTATTTCGATCATATTGAAAACTATACCAACCAAAGCAACACCACTGAAAACCAGGTTGACCGAAAAGGTTTAGGCTGGAGCTGCGTAGCTTCTACATGCCGAACCTTCTTCTTGTTCAACATTTTTAACAAAGCAAAACAAACAAACAACACAAACAAAAAAGAAACAATCTCAACAACCAATGAGTCGTTAATATTCCAACAAAGAACTAAAAAGAAATAGAAGTGCACTAAATATTCAAAACACATGTACACACATATATATGTACAAAGCCAAATTTACATACATGCACTTTTTTCTTCTTCTCTTCCTTCCTCTTTCCCTTCTATTTATTTATTTTTTAATACCTCCTCTTCTCTCTTCATCTTTCCGTTTGCTACCTTTCCTCCTTTTTTCTCTTTATTCCCTATTTTCCCCCTTTCTTACTTTTTTCTTCCTTCCTTCTTCTCAACTTCCTCTTTTCTTTTTTCATCTTTTTCCCCGTCTTTCTCCTCTTTTCTTCCCTTTCCTTCCTTCACTTTTTCCTTTCCTCTCTTCCCCGTCTCTCTCCCCTTCCTTCTTCCTGTCCCCCTCCCCCTGTCCTTCTCCTTACCTCTTCCCTTTTCTTCCTTCCGTCTTTGTTTCCGTTTTCTTCCCTTCTCCTGTTCTTTCCTTCACTCCCCATCGTAACATCAGTTCAATCTATATTTCAGAACAGAAAGTGTTTTAGCTGTGTTTTAAAGAGTCGGACATTTTTACTTTCCTTAATAAACTCAGACAAACTGTTCCACCGTTTCACCCACAGACTGGAACACATGCTTTTCAGAGTGGGATGGACAGCGGGTTGTTTGAAGTTAAATTTGCCCCTCAAGTCATCCCCTCCTTCTCTCTCTCGAAACATGTTTTGTATATTACCAGGAAGTAAGTTATTGCTTGCTTTGCACATTATTTGTGCAGTTCTGAATTCTACTATGTCCATGAGCTTCAATGTCTGGAGATTTAGGAACAGTTCCTTGGTGTGATCACGATAACCTACATTACTAACTATTCTTATTGCTCTTTTTTGCATTAAGCACAGAGTCTGTAAGTTGCTTTTATCAGTGTTCCCCCACACCTCCACACAATAAGTTAAATACGGTAGTTTAAGAGTGCAGTACAACATGAAGAGTGATTTCTGGTTCAGGATGAATCTGAACACTAAACCCCGCCGCCTGAACCAGACTCTCGGGGGCCTGAACTCATTTTTTGAATCAAACACTCTTTTGTCAAAAACTTAAACACTGTTCAGGTCCGATGCTCAATTTGCAAAACCCATCTGCTCTTTTTTGCAAAACCTCAGACACATTCTCAGTCACTGAACACCTTTCACAACATTTTTGCAAAATTGTACTCACTGGCAGCAAAAAGTGAACACAACTCCAACACAGCTGTCATCTGCTACACACCACAGCTCCAAACTGAACACACACGTTTCTAATGATGTGATCAGACCAAGAGCCCAGAGACTGAGCCTCCAGGACCGGGACCGTGCAGGACTCTGCTTTGGTTTTCTTTGTTTTGGATTTATTTTTTATGACGGTCAATTTAGAAATCACTTTGACTTGGATTTTTTTTTTTCCTAAACGCATTTCAAATACGTAAAATAAACATTTTCTGTGCACTACACACTCTGAAAACTGCTGGTTACTGTAAAAATAACCCAGATTGGGTGGAACTGCTGACCCAGCGCCGGGTCCAGAGGGGACCGAGCCATGCTGGGTCATTTCTACCCAGCAGCTGTTTGGGCTGAAGCTTTGACCCTGATGCTGGGTCAGGATTGATCAGCCGGTCTGGGAAGGTTACTTTACAGTAAAAATGTAATCCCTCAGAATTCAGAAACGCGTGCCCTCGGCCCTGCCAGGCGGTCAAACCCTCCACTGGAGGCCAGCTGGGCCTCAGGGCAGTTCACTGACAGGGAGAGGAAAAGATTTGAACTAACAACCTCACATCTGCTGAACAACCACTCTACCCACTGAGCCACAGCCTCACGTGAGTATACGGAGGGGGAGGCCGTATGTCTGTTCCTTCTGAGCCACTGCAGTAGTCCTCAGTGAGAACTCAGGACTCCAGTTTTCTGCTGTGTTTGTTGCCAGAAGCCTCCAGATGCCAGAAGGAGAAGGAGCTGCAGGAGTGTTCAAAATGGTGATTTTGTTCAAATCATCACCTCACTCTGCTGGGTCGACACAATTCATCTAATTTGGGGTAAAAGTGACTCAATCTGCACAAAATCCAGGGCTGCCCAGGAAATGTGTTGGGAGAATAACCAGCAGGTTTCAGAGTGAGACTGCTGCTGCGTCCTCAGTGATTTCCTGCAGAGTCTGATGAACGATCTGAGGTGAAGATGTTTCTACCTGCTGTGTGTGAGATCTGAACGCAGAGTGGTTTTGATCACAGGAGAGCTGCTTTTGAGGCGATTATTCCATTTTGACAGAAATGTCTGAGGTTTTTGTGAATGCAGTGTGGATTTTGGATTTGTGTTTAAGGTTTTGAGAAAATGGATGGAGGTTTCAAGAAATGTGTTTTAGCACTTGTGGAAAAACTGTAAGACTCCAATACTTCGGTCGTCTTATAACCAGAAGGTTGGCGGTTCGATCCCCGCTCCCGCAGGCGTAAAACTGTCGTTGTGTCCTTGGGCAAGACACTTCACCCACCTTGTCTAGTATGAAACTAGTGAGAGTGAATGGTTGGTGGTGGGAGGGGCCGACGGCGCAGACTGGCGGCCTCGCTTCCGTCAGTCTGCCCCCCCCAGGACAGCTGAGGCTACAGCAGCAGCTCACCACCACCCAGTGTGGAGGGAATGAAGAATGCAGTGTAAAGCGTCTTTGAGTGTCCAGAAAAGCGCTGTATAAAACCAATGAATTATTATTATTATTACCATGAGCCGGCGGCTTCTCTCCCTCCATGCTGCTGTCTTCTTCTGTTGATAAATGAGTTGACGCCAGGCCTCCTCTGCCTCCTGTCTGCTGCCCGTCCAGCTTCACATGTCCACGTGGTGCGCGTTGGTCCGCGTGACGTCAAAATCGTGACGAATTCCTGTCCGCGGACGTCCGCGCAGCAGCCAGATTTTGAGACGGCGTTGCGCGATCGCGGCAGTCTGAGCCTGCGCCAGAGCGCCACAGCAAACAAAACGTGACGGTAAAAGTGAAAGTAGACGGAGCTGCAGCCTGATGGCTCCACTGGAAGACACCGAAAGACTGAAAAACTGGTGGAAAGAGAGAGAGGCTGTCTGGAGGGAGGAGGAGGTCTGCAGACAGAAACTAATCGCTCCGGCGCCGCCCCGCGATTCAGAAACAGAAAAAAAGGCTAAATAGACTTTGATACTTAAAGATGCATTAAGGAGTTTGCACGTTTTATGCGAAACAGCGCCCCCTGCAGGCCTTGGGCGTAATGCAGCTTAGTGAAAAACTCGTGCCTGTGGCTCGCGTGCACGGAAGAGAACTCCTTCCTCGCTCTTTTAGTAGCGCTCAGTGAAATGTAAGTGTCTCTCCCTGGTGGAGTCTGTGTGGAGCTGCAGAGCTGGAAGCCAGTCTGCTCTGACCTCCTGGAAGATCCTGCTCAGCTGTTGCTCACTAAGCATCTGGCGGAGTAATGGCGGACAAACGAAACTTAACTAAATCAGACCAGCGCATTACGTCATTCCTCTCAAATTCCGCCCAAAAAATTGTGGTGCCGGACCGGCACTGTGACTTTCAAGTGATAATTTAGCGCTGTTAGTGGTACTAGCAATGAATATGTCAGGGCGCATTGTACACATCTTTACTTCTTATTGTCTCATGCTAGCTGTTGCCAAAGCTGTCCGTCCCTGGGAGAGGGATCCCTCCAGACTGTGGTTCTCCCCAGATCTCTTCTTCTCCCACTGGGTTTCTGGAGTTTGTTCTTGCCGGATGTGAGGGTCTAAGGCGGTGGCTGCTTCGTTTTGTCTCCTTACTGTGAATTTGACATATTAACATTCTGCTTATTCATTGTTTTTATTTTTACCAACCAATGTAACATCTTGAAGCCTCTGAGGCAGCTGCTGTTGTGATACTGGGCTGTACAGAAATACATTGATTGATTGATTGATTGATTGCGTGATTGCTTGATTGATTGATTGACATCATTAAAAATGTGTAACATATTTATGGTGGAAAATAAGTATTTTTAAAGTTGAAAAACTCCTTAATGCACCTTTAATGATAACGTACTGACAGGGTATGTGCTTAATTTTCTCTTAATAATCTGTAATATAGGAGCAGATAAACAGTCTGTAGAGCCAGAAAAGCTTCTTGATCAGCTGAGGTGAGGCTTCTTCTTCTTCTTCGCTGGCTGGCAGCTTGCAGGCAGCTTGCACTCCATGCGGGTGCACTACCGCCACCCGCTGGTAGAGGTGAGGCTTGTCATGATGCGCATGCATTAAACTGCGTTAAAAATTTTAATGAGATTAATTACATAAATGAATTAACGCAATTAACGTGTTATTTTTGACAGCCCTACTCTTTAGTTAACCTATATATGAAACTGTAGTTAACCTTTTGTTAACCTATATGTGAACCTTTAGTTAACCTAAACACGAGGGGGGACCCAAAAGTTTCCAGACTGATTCTATTAATAAAAAAAATACAATGAATTTCCGCCTTTGGCCGCTAGATGTCGCTACAGGATAGCCTCATGCATAACTGTGCCAGGTTTGGTCTTCCCCCGTGAAGCGGTCAGCTGACAGTCACTGTTTGTGTTGACAGAGTTACTCCCCGCTCTTCGATTTTTCAAGATGGCGGATATCCACGGATATGCGCTCTGTCAAAACATTTTGTTTTTTATTGGGAAAACAGCGGCAGAAACACTCACCATGTTGCAGACATTCTTTAAGAAGGATTCTTAGGGTTTCTGAGTGGTTTGGGCCCTTTAAGAGTAATCAGATTACATCAGGAAGACCAGGCACGCAGAGGACAACAATCCACTTCCAGAACAGAGGAAAACCTCACAAAAACTGAAGAAGACGTCCTGGTAGATCCACGCAGGACTTTTGATGACATTGCAGAACTGATGGAGTGTTGTAGAGATCCAGACAGATCATCCTCAGGCGGTTATTAGAAGCAGGGAGACGAAGGCTCCTGGAAATGGCCTCATCACAGCAGACCACAGGACGCCCCGTTACGCACAGAAATAGCACCAGATGTTGTGTGTAAAGCATAATTTTGGACTAAAACCGTGACCAGCCAGCCTCCCCACCGCCATATTCCCCTGGTCTGGCCCCGGGCGACGGCTTTTTGTTGTCAAAGATGAAACTGGAGCGGCAGCGGAAAGGTAAGACAGGCATACAGGCGGGGGGGGGATCGAAGTTCTATCTTTCCGGCACAGTTACGCACGGTCATGGCGACTCTTCTGAACAGTGAACATCTCGGGCGCAGCGTTGTATTCCAGCCAAAGGAGAGGATTTTGAAGGTGACAGTTTCAAATAATTGCGAAGATTAAAAAATAAAAAGTTATAACCACAGTCCGGGAACTTTTGGATCCCCCCTCGTATTACCCTTTAGTTAACCTATATATGACCCTTTACTTGACCTTGTTTGATCTTGATTTTCAGTATGAGTACAGACCGTGGAAGCGGGGCCTCACCATCCTTCTGACTTTGTGGGTTTTCAGCAGGAGGTGTCAGAAAAGTTCCCACAGGGAGAACCGGCTCGTGCCGGCCAAGCGTTCTTAGCGACGTCGCTTTTTGATCCTTGGATGTCGGCTCTTCCTGTCATTGTGAAGCAGAATTCAGCAAGCGTTGGATTGTTCTCCACTAATAGGGAACGTGAGCTGGGTTTAGACCGTCGTGAGACAGGTTAGTTTTACCCTGCTGATGATGTGTTGTTGCAATAGTAATCCTTATTAATTAACCATACTACGATCCTTTAGTCAACCTTTAGTTAACCTATATATGACCTTTTACTTGACCTTGTATGACCCTTTAGTCAACCATACTACAATCCTTTAGTTAACCTATACAGTATATGACCCTGTAGTTAAGCTTTAGTTGACCTATATATGACCCTTTAGTTAACTTATACGAGGGGGTTCCCAAAAGAAACTGGAATTTGGTCAGAAAACAATAATAATAATGAGTTTGGACTTCTGGCCATCAGATGTGCTGCAGGTAAGCCTCGTGCACATCTGTGAGAAATCTGAGCTCCCAGAGTGACGCTGACGCCTGTCAGGAGCTATTTATAGCAACAGAGTGCAGCGGCGTCTGTGATTTTTTCCAAAATGGTGACATTGACTGTGAAGCCAGAGCAGCGCAAACATTAAATTCTGCTTCTTGCTGGAAAACCAGCAGCAGAAACTCTCAGCGTGTTGCAGCAAGCCTACAGGATGCTGCTCTGGGAAGACTCAGGTCCAGGAGTGGTCCGGGGGTCTGAGAAGGGCCAGATGTCGGCGTCAGGTCCGCTCAGCGTGAAAACAATGCTGAGCTGCTTCCTGGCTGTCCAGGGTCTCGTCCACAGCGAGTCCGTCCCTCCAGGTCAGACTGTAAACCAGGACTACTACAGGAAGTCCTCAGACGCTCCGTGAGGATGTGAGGAGGAAGCAGAGCGTCGTGGCGGAGTGGAGCCGGTTGATCCACCACCACAGAGCGCCAGCGGACACGGCGCTGCGCCTCACGCCGTTTCTGGAGGAGAATGAGATGAATCTCCTCTCCCATCGCCTGATTCTCCAGATGAAGCCTCCAGGGACTTTTTCTTGTTCCCAGGTTGAAGAAGCAGCTGAAGGGACAGCGGTTTGCAGATGTGGAGGAGGGGACAGACAAACCACAGCCGGCCCTGAATGACTCTACGCACGGGTCTGACGACGCAGTGGTGAAGTGGGAGGCACGGCTGGAGCGCTGCATTCATGCGGATGGAGATTATTTTGAAGGCGACGGTGGAGTTTTATTTTGAAATGTCAGAAATAAAAAGTTACAGTCAAATTCCGGATTCTTTTGGGTACACCCTCGTATGTGACCTTTTAGTTGGCCTTGTATGACCCTTTAGTTCACCTTTAGTTGACCTCAATATGACCCTTTAGTGAACCTATGTATGAGCCTTTAGTTTATTATCAGCAGAATCATCCTGTCATCAGAACAGAAAGAGGAAATCTGAATTTCTTTTGAAATGTTCCCTTATCAAAATATAATTTTCTTCACATTATAATCCAGAATTCATCACAGAACGTTGATTATTTTTTAAACAAAATTGTTCAAATTTGTTACAATTCTTTAAAACTTTTGAGAACATGTGAAATATTTGTTTTTAATTGGACTTGTTTTCATTCATTGCAGAAATCCAGCTTCACTTGTATTTCGAAGCATGTTCGTCCACAGTGAAGGGTGAGGGTTTGATTCCGCCTGAGATGAATGAAGCCAGAGGGTATCGGCTGCAGGTAAAGGCCACACACCTAAATGAAAAGATTTTATTAGAAAGTTGGAAAACGGCAGTTGTAGACATGAGCTCTATCTGCTAAGGAACAAACAGCAAGAGAAGATATGAAGAGAATCTACTGAGCACAGAGCAGTTTCCACAGAAAGATTACAAAATAACAAGAAATGACTGGAAATGATGCACATTTCAAATAAATAAATAGAAAAAGAGATTCATTTCATAGTGGAGCCATTTCTCTGATCTATGTTATTATTGCTGGTATATATTACCTTTAAGTGTTTCATGATTCAACAACAGAAAACTGTCCCAGACGACATGGACATGATGGACAGAAATCATTTCTACATTTCAAACTGTGATGAGTTCAGAACGAGACATGAACATTCAGCTTTTCTGTAGTTCTGGGAAAATCCAGGGTTTCTCTCGTCTTCATACAGCATGCCATGGGGGGGCTGAACCCTGAACCGGGGGGTCTGGACCTGAACCAGGAGGTCTGAACCTGTACCCAGAGGGTCTGAACCCGGGGTCTGAACTGGAGGGGGGGTCTGAACCGGAACTTGGGGGTGTGGTCTCAATGAGAAAAAAGAAGAAGACAATTCATGTTTGACTGAAAGATGAAGGAAGCGCCTGTAGCGCCTCCCAGCTGTGAGAGGTGGAACCGCCCAGCTGTGAGACAGTCAAAAGCCTTTTCTCCAATGTGGTGAACTCCCCTTCACCCCCTTCACCCCCTTCACCCCCCTTCACTCCTCCAGCAGCCGGAGCTCAGCTGCCTCTTCCACCTCTTCCACCTCTTCCACCTCTTCCACCTCTTCCACCTCTTCCACCCCTTCGTTTCTGGAGTTTGCATATTTCCCCCCGTGGGCTGTGCTTGTTCAGCTGCTCTCAGTCAGGTACCGGGTTTGAAGGACCTCCACTCTTCATCGTCTCACAGGGTTTAGGGTCGCATGCAGAGGTCAGGGGTCACAGTTCTCACAGTTACTGCAGGGTGGCAGTAATCCGGCTCCAACAGGTGCGGTAGGGTCTGAAAACCCAGATCTCTGAGAGCGTCAGCAGCACGGTTCCTGCTTTGACAGGAGAGGGCGAAACCGGCTGAAGCAGGAACCAGAACCTGCTTCCGGCTCCAGACACAGATCCTGGTTCTACTGGAGCTGAAGGACGCAGACCCCTGACGGGATCTCCCAGACCTCACCCAGCAGAGGAGGACGGCAGGCGGAGTGCTGAGCGTCCGGAGTCTGGTCCACTGGATCAAGTACTGAAGTCTGGTTGTGGAAAAGCGGCGTCGCTTCTGGCTGAATGTTTCTTAGAAATCCTGAGGAGACGAGATGAGTCCAGCGTTCCTCGTCCCGCCGGCGCCCGGGAGGCGTCCTCAGCCTTGGCTGCCGCAGGACGACAGGCTGTCGTAGAGAGAGTCGCTCAGGGACTCGGGCGTCTCCGGGACCTGGGGCCGGCTCGGGGACAGGCCGTCCTCCGGACGCTCCCGGAGCAGCTCCAGCCCGGCCTCCCGGCTCACCTCGGCACCGGGGGGGGCGCGTTTTCCCTCGCCGGCCGGCGCCCGACTGGGCCGGGACGGGCAGGCCGCCCGGGTCCGCCGCCCGGCTGGAGGAGGGGCCGCAGGCCTTCACGCTCTGGAAGCACAAAGCATCTGGCTGTGAGTCTTTAATTCCAAACAACCAACAGTTTGCTTCTGTGTTTACAAGGCGTACGGAGCGAGAGCAGAGTTAGAAATGATCCCAGTCTCTCTGTGAACACAGAATCCCCTTTTCTCCTGCCTGCAGCTGGCAGCTTTCAGCCAGAACACTGAAAACAATCCCTTTCTGTGTGGAGTTTGCATGTTCTCTGTCGGCTTTTTTATTTCTATTATTAAGGATTAGCCTCCAGATTACAGCTGCTAAGTCTGGAAAAACACTAGTTTTCAGTTTGTAAGAAAAAAAAAATGCTGCAATTAAGGAAGGGGCATCTGGGCAAATGGCAGCACGTGATAAAATGGATTTATTTATTGTTTTTATTTTTAACATGTAAGACAAACAAACAGAATAAGACAAATGTAAGCAGGACACGGTCTGTCCTTCATACCAGCAAGTCTGCATTTGCATGAATGAAAAGTCACCGTGGGAAGAAGGATCAAACTGTTGATACCAACAACAAAAAGATGCAACTTCTATTTGAAAATCCAGCAGTTTGCAAGTCTCACCCCCCTGAACGGGGACCCGAAGGGGACCGCCTCTTCCTCCTCCTCTTCAACAGCCAGGTACACCTCTGCCGGGCCGGCCGGGGTCTTCAGGTTGGGGAAAGTCCAGGTCTTGGAGCGAGGGGAGAACATATTCACTCCATGGGCCTCTTGGTCTACAAATTCGACAAAAAACAGCTCGTTTAAAGATGAGAGTGACAGATTAGGATTAGGACCAGGATTAGGACCAGGGGGCCACAGGGTGAACACCTGGATCCATCCCGTCCCTGTGCCACCTGCGTTCTCACAGGCAGAAGACGAACCCTGCAGGAACTCAGTGTTTACAGCAAACACACACTGTGTGCCTTCAAACACTGACAACAGCTTTCACAGACCCCGTCCACCAAAACGCCCTCTGGAACCGTCGGATGACAGACAAACACATTTACACCGAAGCCATGGGTTCAGAAATGTTCTAAAGTCAAGGAGTTACAACCTCTGCCTCTTCATTTCACAGGACAGCTTGAACAACCCTCAATCCGGCTGCTGTTCAATGAAAGACTGTTTGCCAGCGTGTTCCAGACAGCAGCCCACTGCTGAAGGTCATCTGTGATTGGACACAGCGTCACTGGAACAGCAAGGACACAGCCTCACAGGCCGCCACACACTACAGGATTTTTTCAATCTTCCCCGATTCAGAGACACTAGAAGACAACGGAGGACAGATCGCACCAACTCTCCCTCTCCTGATCCTCTAGTGTGTGTGTCGCTCTGGAGCAGAACACACACTTGCCGATTCTTCAGACGAGAATCGGTTCCTCAATCTTCCAAATCTGGCGTCGTCCAACGTGACTTTGTGCTGCTTCCCTTCATTCCTGTGTTGAACATTCATCTCCACTTTAAATAATAACTCATTCATTCCCTCAGTTCGTTCATTCACATCAGCATTGCTCTTTCAGCGCAGCCCCCCGGCGGGGGGGGGCACAGCAGCAGCAGCCGGAGACTCGGCCGCTGTGCCTCGGTGTATCCTTCACCGGAGCTCTGTGCTCGTGCAGGTCTGTGTGCATCAAAACCTTACTGAAACAAAGAAAACACGTCTTTTAAAGTTTTTTATAACCATTCGGATTCACTTCCCGTGCTAACACGCCGTCCCCCGGACCACTGTGAGGAGTATCTTGTCCACTTTCGTCAGTCCGACGCTGTCTCCTCTTCACCTCCCGCAGCCGAGCTAAGCTAACTACGATGCTAACAGCTGGGATCCAGCCGCTGGACGCAGAGAGACAGTAAAGGTATGTATGATCTTGTCTCACTATAAAAATGACAGGGATAGGGCGTGGGTCCAAAATCTTTGGAGTGTTCCTTTAAAGAGTTAATGCAAACACCCCACTGTATTGTTTCATTTCTCAGTCAATGAGAATTGATAAGAGAATTGATGAGGAATCGTACCGATAAGCAGTATCGATAATAGAATTGGAATTGCTAAGTTCTTAACAATTCCCATCCCTACCCCCGCTCCCGAGGTACAAGTGAGCTCCGGTTCTGCCCCCCCCAGCTCAGACGATATGAGTAAGCGGGTAAAGGGGGGCCGCCAGGCTTTTCACTCCTCTCTGGCTCGTTATTCCACACTTTGAAAACCCCTGGTCTCCTACATTCAGGATCATCCGCCGCTCTGTCCTCAGACGGACCAACAGGCTGTTTTCAAGTTTGAGGGTGTTTTCAATCGACGTTCCGCTGATGTTCCTGCATCACATCAGCAAGCGGCTGAAACAAACTCATACATGTGGTCAGGTAAGGTTTGCTGTTTAATGTGTTCATCTGTTCAAAGTTCAACCTGTCAGGAAACCCTCTCCTCCTCGCTGTGACGGCATCTGTATTTCCTCTCGCTAACTGCCTTCAGCACATTCAGGCTTGACTACTTGAAGTTGTCTTTCTGGTTTGCAGGTGGCTAACCCCCGCCCAGGGCCATCGATGCTGATTGTTCATGTGGGACTGGTGTCTCTTTGAGACATTCAGGGACCAAGTGAGTGCAGAACGATGGACGGCGATCTGAACGCCTGTCATCAGGCTAACTCGGGTGCATTTACATTTATTTTTTATATAAAATGTTTATTAATGAGCAGTGTCCTTTACTTAATAAGTAAACCGTTTGTGGTGGCTGAATCTTCAGAGCGGCGCAGAGCGTCGGGGCGCCCCTTGTACAGCCACGGCGCCCCCCCAGTACGTGGCGCCCCAGGCAGGGTATTGTTTCGCCTGTAGGACGGACTGGCCCTGTTTACACCGTCACTGCTCCAAACCCAGAGCAAAATAGCTTCAACCTTGAAAGGGTGACAGAATCACAAGTGCAAAAAGTAACTGACTCGCTTAAAACCAAAAAAATCGAGAGATGTGTATGAAATGGACTCTGCTAGGATAAAGGACTTGTGCCCTCTGGTGAAGAAACAGATAACTCACATTGCAAATATTTCATTTTCTGAGAGTCAGGGTGGTTTCCCAGAACATTGGAAACCAGCTGCTATCGTTCCCATCCTCAAAAGTGGCAACCCTGAACTAGTATCAAATTATAGGCCCATAAGTATACTTCCTGTTATATCCAACATAATTGAAAAACTGGTGGCAAAACAACTAATCTCTCATCTTAATACTTATCAACTATTACATCCCATGCAGCATGGCTGTAGGGCCAATCACTCCACAGAAACTGCAACTGTTCACTTCATCGAGAGCGTCAAATCCTTGATCGACCGAGGCATTCGATTGAGGCAACTGTTGTTGCGATACTGGGCTGTACAAAAATAAGTTGATTGATTGATTGATTGATTGAACATTGAATTCTACAGCCGCTGGGGCCTGAACTGGTCTTCCTTTCTCTGATCCTGAGCATTGAACTGTAACCGAATGAATACGATATATGTTTTGTAGAAATGGTGTGTACTAATGAGTGAATTATTTATATATATTTTTAGCGAGTATGAGTATGAGATTGGGTCACATAGTATGTATATAGCTGTTTATTTTATGTGTATTTTGTATTTTTATTGTTGCTCTGTATGATATTCTGCACTTTGCATTTGTATAGTGCAGTGGTGGGCCGTCAGGGCCTGCAAGGCCTTCTCTGCTGGCCTAAAAATGATCTGAATTACAGACTGATGTAAATTATATTTTGTCCATAAATAATTAATAAATGATTCCAAACGGTATGTTCCAGTTCCTTTCATAGTTTTCCCGTGGTCGCGCTGCTTCCAGACAAGTTTTTTTCATATTAAATCATTTAACCAATCAGATTTCAGGCATCATCTGTTGCTAGTAGGGATGGGACGAGATCTCGTGTCACGAGATCCCGCGAGATCGCAATGCCGCGAGATTAAGTACGTTTATATCAAGGCAAAAACTCTTTATTAACTGGAATATTGACGGAATGATACATTACATGGCGCACAGCCATATAAACACGTGCAAACCCCTGAATGTGCTCATATTCATATTTAAAAATCCGGTCGAAAAGGACATGAAATACTGTTCTGCGCATGTTCTATCTGCAGGGAATCTTGGTCTTTTGAGTCCACAAACTACTTGTGATACAGTTTAATTGATACGACGTAAAGAAAATGTGCGGAAACGGTCGTTCAGTTCTTCTCTTTTATTGAAAAAACGCTGCATCGCATCAATGAACATTTCACCTCGTCTTACCGGCTCACACTCTGTTTCTAACAGCATGCAGAGAGAGCCTGCAGCCTGCAGCCCTTCTTCCTCTGTGGTGTCTGTGTAAAATAAGGTTGAACATGCAAACAGCGCACCTAGTGGCATGAAGTGCAAATGCAGTCATGGCGTCGTCTGTGCGCCGCGGTTTGAATGGGAATAGGGGAACGAGGCGGCCGCCTCGGGCGCAGTGTAGAGCGGAGGGCAACGTGGCCGTACAAGGGGCGCTCCGACCCGACACTCCATGCTCCCACGCTGCATGTGAGTACCGCGCTGCCCCCCCCCCCCCCCCCTCCTCCCGGTCTCGTGTCGTCTCGATCTCGTGGACTCAATCTCGCGAGACATCTCGTCCCGTGAAATTTGTGTCTCGTCCCACCCCTAGTTGCTAGGGTCAAAGAAATCTGCCCGAGGCCTTCACTGTCCGTTCTGATGGCGCAGTGAAGTAAAGTGAAGCGTCAAGCAGACAGTTGCTTCAACCAATCAGACAGTTGCTTCAACCAATCAGATTTCGAGTTGGCGACTCAGCGCCTTCTAGCTTCTAACAACAGCAGATCCAGGCCCTCTGATTTACATTCACCAAGAGGTACAGTAGGGGGCGCTATGCACCTAAGTTGTTGGTCGCCTACCGCAATTATTCCAAAGAAGAAGAAGAAGAAGAAGAAGAAGAAGAAGACCTGAAGAGAAATAAAACTTCCTCCAGAAATCCCACAGGACAGCTGGACTTTCAGCCCTGGCTTTATGGAACTGAAACGCAGGATAATCTATATGACAGAGCAGTTGAACTCTTTTTGAGGAAGGAAAGGAGGATGGATTTTTTCAAATAATGGGGATTTTGGTGAGTAAAATGTTCCTCTTTTCCTAAATAATATTGCTGTTTTATTAAGTTGTTGATGCTCATTGTATGTGCACAGATGTAGTAGGAGACTTGTGCTCTTCAGCAAAGGCTTTTATTCTGGCTGCACAAGTATCTATCTGCTGAGCAACAACTCTTTATGTGCATATCTGCATAATAACATTTTTTTGTAGACAAAATAGTTATTGAGAGGTGGATTGGTTCAGGCGGATCTGTTCTGAAGGCCTTAAAGCTGGTGTCCGGAGTTTCCCTTCGTTTCCAGTGTATGAATCATTTTTCAGCAGAGCTTCAGTGTGTCAGTCTGGTTCATACTACAATATAATATCAGCATAAAGCAATATAAAAATGCATTTATGAGCCCCGCCTTCGTCTCATAGACCCCGTGTTATCCGAAAAAGCGCCGGTCAGCGTCAGCCAATAGATTTGGAGCTTCTGCATTCTTGTGCTGTCAATCAAACTGTGCACGAAGCGTCGCAGCCAGAGAGCACGGCGCTCGCCCAGCAGAGGAGAGTTAGCAACGCAGCAGATATATCCACCGTCTGCTGAACATCCAGGAAACAGCTCCACCTGGAGGACGCTGCAGGACTGGAGGCTCTCAGTTTCACCCCACAGATAACAGCGTGCACAATTAAAGGGGCGTGGCTTGGTCGCTCATGAAAGCAGAGGGAGGCGGAGCCTCCAGACGTTGGATTAAAAAAAACCTCCCTCTTTCAAAACTCCGGACACGAGCTTTAATGTGAAACGCACGGTCCGCCACTGGTATAGTGTGTATAATTTTCATCTCTTCCCTACCAGGCGCTGGCCTTTTAGTTCTGGGGACAGCCGATGGAAACTGGCCGTTGGCTGACTCGGGTGCATTTACATCCATTTTTATATAAAATGTTTATTAATGCGCAGTGTCCCTCCAAAACAAATAAAGGAAAATGAATGAAATCACCTTCATGGACGCCGCCGGCCGAGCTCCTCCCCTCGGGGGCGGAGCCATACTGGACGGTGGGAAGCAGCTGCTTGTGTGGCTCGTAGCACTCCTCCTGCAGCGTCAGGTCTCGCTCCAGAGTGCGCGCTCGCCGCCCGCCCCTCCCGGGGGAACCGGCGGACTGCTGCTCGGCCGCGGCCCTCATCTTGGACACGCTCCGCCCGGCGGGGCCTGTGCTGCAGTCTGGAAGAGGGAAGGTGCCGATGCCGCTGTCCAGAGTGTAGGTGGAGGCGCCGGAGCCTGCGTGGACACCAGCCAATCATTATCATCATCTAAACTGGTGTATTTGCCTTTAATTTATCTTTTACTCAACTCTCCTAATCAATCAATTTCAATCAATTTATTTTTGTATAGCCCAGTATCACAACAACAGTTGCCTCAGAGGACTTCAAGATGTTACTAATAACTTCTCTTCAGGGACTTGACCTCCATCTTTTCTTTGAAAAGTTAATTATGGTGTGAGCCAATGTACCGTATTGGCCCGAATATAAGACGGTGTTTTTTTCCAGAAACTGCATCCTCAAAAGTGGGGTGGTGTTATAATGGCGGACTTACGGTAGACGGTCAATACGCATCCGCACCGCTAGATGGAGCCAAAGTATCACTGAGCAGAGAGCGAGTGGAGCGATGAAATGAGATCAGATGATCTGAGGAAAAATGGCGGATCATCTGGAACAAAGGGGCTGAACGCTGGACAACTGAGCAACAGCAGAGGAGAAGTTATGATACCAACTTTAACCTGATGGTGATCAACGCAGCAGAGTCATCAAACTACTGCCAAGCCGCCAGGAGGTCTGGTGGAGCAGAGCCTCGTTCTGACTGGAGAGCACAGAAAAACACTGCAGATGCTAACGCTATGAGAAAAGCTTTCCTGGTCCTGAGAGACGCTTCAGAGAGACTGATAGAAGGGAGAGAGAAACGTCTCTGAAAGACGGACAGACGGAATGTCCACCACCAGAGCCTGATTCAGCTGAAGGACCTGGACAGTTATTTACATCATTGATGCAGTTTGGAGCCTTGAGGTTCTTATTTGTTTCTTATTGTTTCTTATTTTGAGAAAGAGAATATATTTTTTATTCAATACTGTGGTAATATTTTTTTCATTTTATATCTCCTGAAATGTTATCTCAGTCGTGAGTTTTTGAGTTTATAATAATTGTATAATAAAAAGTTGTTTTATGAGTGACCTTACTGTCTTCAGCATTTTTTTTTTTTTTCACAAAATGATCTTTGAAAAATAGGGTCGTGTTATAATCGGAGTCGTCTTATATTCGGGCCAATACGGTAAGGAATGGTGTGTTCACTCAAACTCTCGTGGGGCAGCAAAGAGCTGCAATCTAAAAAGAAATGTCTAGACTCAACAAAAAAATCAACGCAACAGTTTGCATTAGTCCTTTTAAGTTATGGCAACCTCAGAATCAACAAACTACATCACTTTGAGTGAATTCATTTTTTGTCATCAGTCAAAGATCCTTTTAAGTACTGTTTACTTAATAAATGCAAGATTTTTAAGTTGATAACTGAAATAAATTGGCTGCCCACTTTTAAGTTGTTCAAATGGACAGTTTCTGTTGAGCCTTCATGTTGTGAGCAGATTAAATGCTCAGTACTTCTCATTCCAGGTTTGACACAAAAAGTAACTAAACTATTTAGATTAACTGAACAAGAAAACAACCAAACACAACTACCAATAACACTATCAACATCAGAACATCGAAATAAATAATGAAATCAATGTTTAAATCTTGAATATCTCATCCCAAACTCCCATGATGCATTGCGGCACTACCATCATCATTGTTAAATTCTTCAAAGAGCCTGTTTCCTTTATGCTGTGACCACCACTGACCACGCCGATGTGGTGTCCTGACCCTACTAAAAATGAATTTCAGTCACCATGAAATGTTGCTTGTATCGAGGTTTTTCGTCCTGCTAACCCGCCGTCCAACTGGTCCCGGCACGGTGTGTGGCGAGAGGGAACTTCAAATTGTGAAGTCAACGTTGACAAAAGCAAATTATCAAGCCAAGTTTGTGAAGTTATAACAACTTGAATTTTGTTTTAAACCCATCAACAATGAATTTTGAGTTCAAACTGCAAGCAAACTTAAGTTAATGTAATTAAGAACGTAACAACTTTTTCATAACTTGAGAAAAATAGGTTTGGAACTGAGATACCTTATCAAAATCAACTAATTACAATTTTTTACTTATATCCATGTATTAAATCAAGTGGTGTTAGAAGCTCCTCTGAGTTACGTTTTAGAGTGTGGAAGATGCACAAAAATGCTGCAATAAGACTTAATATACAAACAAGTCAATTCAAATGTGTTTTTAACTTTATTTATAGAGTACTTTAAAACAGCTACAGCTGGACCAAAGAGCCATATAGAAGTCAATCAAACATAAAAAAACAATCAACAGGAGCAGAGTCTCCGGCTGGGTTAGAAAGGCAACAAATAAAAACTAAAAGAAAGAGAGAAGCAGCCTTCTGATGCTCAGAAGAAGCTTTTCACTCCAGCTGGGGCTCAATATTCCAAACTGTGTATTTTCTAGAGCAAACACTGGTTACAAACAGTGTTGTTCTCGTTAACGATGACGACAACGAAAATATTTCGTCAACGCCCCTTTTTTCCGTGACTAAAACGAGACGTGACGAGCTAAAAATATCTCTTTAAAGACGGAAATGTGACGAGACGGATCTGTTGTTTTCGTTAACGAGACGAGACCAGACGAAAATGTCGGTATTTTGACTTTCAAAATAAATGAAAACAAATGCGATTCCCCCGGCCAGTTCACGCAGATCGGCTGCTTTACTCTGAAAATATCAGCAATTCTCGAGCTGCTTCCTGCATGCCTGCACTGCATGCGCAGGCGCACTAGAGAGCGTGGCAGGAGCTTTCGCCCGGGCTCGGCGGGAGGAAAAGATGCAGCGATTTATGGATGTACTTTAATCAGAATCCAGCAGAAAATAAAACAGAACGCCTCGCAGTGGAGACGGAGGATCTGATCCAACTGTTGACTGTTTGTTCTTACTGTGAAACTGCAACAGGAGCCCACCACTAATTAGTGAAGATTTTTCCCCAAGTACCTAATAAATCTTTACTTTTTCTTGTTCTTTTCTTTTTTAAAAATAATCCAGGTGTTGTCTTATTTTGAAGAAATGTATTGTCACTCTTGTTTAAAATTAGTATAAAGAAAATTCAGGTAAGGAATACTTACAAAGTTTATTAAACTCAAGTTATATTTGTCATTTCAGTTTCAAAGACTTCCAAGTGTTTCATACCATCAAGTTTACCCAAGGAATTAATTTAGTTTATTTCAGTTGTTTTAATGGTAGTATTTTCCTCATAACCATCTTAATATTGGTGTTATCTCTCCTCCAAAAGTAATAACAGGCAGTTACTCTGACCAGTTCAAATCAGTAACATAGAAACATAACAGAGCAGTTTTAATAAAAGATCTCAGCCTTTATATCAGTATGGACATTATAGAAATAGCCTGAAAGTATCAGCAAAACTCCTATTAGTCCTCTCATTCTGTCTGCAGAGCTCATATAAGCACTGCATTGAGGTTGTAAAGTATCAAACTAGTCCAGTTATTATTTAATTCACAAGGAATCAATGTGTTATGATGGTTTTGTGCCATTTAAGTATATTTTATTATGTTTGTTTGGTTTAGAATTTCCTTTGTCTGCCTTTTTTCTCATGTACTATTGTTTCAGCCTTTTTTTAATGACTAAAACTGGACTGAAACCCGTTTGGTTTTCGTCAACTAAAACTAGACTAAAACTATGAAGTGTTGAAATGACTAAAACTAGACTAAAACTAATGAGCATTTCGTCCAAAAGACTAAGACTAAAACTAAATCAAAGCAGGCTGCCAAAAACAACACTGGTTACAAATACAGGCTCAGTCCAGTGAGGATTTGTTCATGATCAGGCTGCAACAACAGATTACTGTCCATCAACGAACAGCTCCACTCAAGCCAATGGCGTGTGGCCCTGCCCCTGGCGAGGACGGCCGGCCAGCCTCGGCTGAAGCTCAGTCACACTGAAGCCAAACGAGATGAGACAACATTCCTCCAGCAGCCGCTGGAGGTACTGAGGCTGGTCTGAGCTCAGGTATTATCAAGGTTCACTACTGCAGCAACACTTCATCAGGAGGGTCAAACGAACCAGTCTCACCAGGGTCTGAACCAGGGTCTGAACCAGGGTCTGAACCAAGGTCTGAACCAGCTCTCGCTCCCTGTTAGTGGAGAACAATCCAGCGCCTGGTGAGTTCTGCTCTGCAGTGACGCAAAGTTCATGTAACACACATCCAAACCAAGCAGACTGGATGGGTGGAGACTGAGAGAAAATAAATTCTTCCAGCGTTCCCAGGCCAACCGAGAGACATAGTCTCTCCAGCATGTCCTAGGTCTTCCCTGGGTCCTCCTCCTGGTGGGACAGGCCCAGAACTCCTCCCAGGGAGGCGTCCAGGAATCTCCATCCTAAATAGCTGCCTGAGCCTCCTCAGCTGCTCCTCTCTATCTGGAGGAGTATTTTCTCTACTCCCAGCTCCGCCCTGCTGACGTAGCTCCTCCCTCTGCTGACGTAGCTCCTCCCCCTCTCTCCAGTGGAGCACCCAGCCAGCCTATGGAGGAAGCTCATTTCAGTCGCCTGTAGCCGGATCTGGGGCCTCACCTATAAAACCCTGCGGGAAAATCTGACAATAATGGTGCGTGGGAACGCAACGCAAACTTCTGTCCGCAAAAAAAATTCGGGAGCCAAAAAAAAGTGCGCCGCACAGCTGTTCGCAATTTCCAAGTCACGGTTTCAAATCCTGCGGAGAATGTGTCGGTGGCCGATCACACCCACAATCCCGCCCAACTCCACCCCTTGGCACCATATATGGGTATGCAAATGAACTCATGAATGAAATTTGGGTATATTAGACGGTGAGGCGCAGCGGAGCCTGCAGATAACCGCGGATCAGGCGGATGAAGTGTCGAAAAATGAAGATTTTAATGACATTCGGGCGGGTTGTGTTGAAGCATTCAAATAAAAAAAAAGCAACATTTTAAATCTTATTCCAAACATAAAGAAACGAACGAAAACGATAGAAAAACACTTTATGATCAGCCAAATGAGCAAAAGTGTGCATAATCATGGCATTTACAATTTAATCGCACATTCAGCAGAGGACACCGCAGCTTTTCCTTTTCAAGGCGATCAGCGTCTCGCTGCAGAACACAAGTGTCTCCGGCAGGTGAGGCGCGCCGCATGCAGGCGGTGAATCTGCCGCTGAGGAGGACTGAGGTGATGCTGCTGCCGTTATTGGTGAGGTGGAGAGCCGGGCTGCTGTCCTCTCTGGAGGACACAGCAGTGGAGGGACAGAGGGTGGAGAGCCGGTCTGCTGTCCTCTCTGGAGGACACAGCAGTGGAGGGACAGACGGAAAAATATTGAGTGGGAGCAGGTGACCACAACGTGGTCAGAGCCATCGGGCCACTACTGCTGAAGTGAAAGAAGTGGTCCGACTTGAAGGTGAGTTGTCATAATTCATAGAGTCTCAACATTGCGGAAACACCTTTAAAAAAAAAGGAAAAAAAAAACTTAACATAAAGATGTAGTGGAAATGGTTGCACAGTATGATCGTGGTCCAGGCATTATCTAGATTGTTTTGCCTCTGGAGTCAGCAGGATTTAATGCGCTGCAGCATAGAGGCTGTGAACCCGGATGATTCGGGCTTCGGACGTCAGATATGGCCATGGCTACATAGCAAACATTTTTTGTGTCAATTTGCCATTTAATTGTGAACACTTTGAAGTGTGTATCATGAGAAAAATTGTCATACAAGGGACAGTCGGTATTTGTAAGTGCAGAGACAAAGACATTGTACATGTTTATATGTGATGTGTCTGATTGCTCCCTGTGAACTATTTATTTTGTGTTTACTTTAGAAGATGCAGAAAGGAGATGGAACAGGATGGAAACATTCCAAAGCCTCTGAACATGACTTCCTCACAGTGTCCCCCCTCATGTGCTCATCACCACTCACTGTCTGTCTGAAATGTATATTTAAATTATATCGAACTTATGTCTGTTATTTATTTCGTTATATCTGTCTTGGATCTTGGTGTAAATTAAGTTTGATTTATATCTGTCGGCTTCTATCTATTATTTAATTAAATGTGTCTTCCGATTTATTTCCGTTATATTTAATTCAACTTAAATAATTAGTTGTGTCGGTCAGTATATTCCTGTTATGCAATTATATCTAATTTTACATACAAACTATATTTAACTTTTCCTTGTATGGTTGGGCTTTGTATTTTTCTACTTTTCTTTCTACGTTTCTTGCCGCTGCAGCCCTGCAGTTTCCCCACGCGGGACAAATAAAGGCTTTTCAGTTCCGTTTCCTTCTGCTTAGTCGTCTCCAGGTAGTTTTTCTGAATTGTGCGGTCCCGTACGGCACCTATTTTGTTGGCGGTGAGGACCGCAAAGTCACGCGCATTTTTTCCCTTCGCAAAATGTATATAGGTACCTGCTTTGGCGCAGAGGGGCGGCACCGCAAGGTTTGGGGCTCGTTTTGTGCGCCGCAAGCTTTATAGGTAAGAACCCTGGTCCTGTGGGTCCTGATGCTCAGGACCAGAGGTGAGGGTAGAACGGAGACTGACGGTGAATCCAGAGCTTCTTTCAGCTCCTTCTTCACCACGACGGACCCAAACCACCACTGATCACTGCAGCTGCTCCACCCTCCTGTCAGTCTCCTCCACCCTTCCTCGATTAGTGAACAAGACCCTGAGATAACGGGACTCCTCCACTTGGGCCAGGATCTCTCCACCGACCTGGAGAGGGCAGACCATCTTCTTCTGGTCCAGGACCAGGGCCTTGGATTTGGAGGTGCTGATCCTCATCCCCTTCGCTTTGCTCTTGGCTGAAACCCACCCCAGTGCATAATGGTCAGGGCGTGGTCTGGGTTCCATGGAGCCAAGAGGACAACATCATCAAAACAAATATGAAATCCTGTGGTCCCTAAACAAGACCCTTTCCGGTCCTTGTCTCTGAACTGGACCGCCTGCAGTCCCTGGCTTCACCTACAAATTCTGTCCATTAAAATGATGAACAGGACCTATACCAAAGCTCAGCCCTGCTGGAGTCCATGTGCCTTTAACAGGTTTGACTTACTGCCGGTGTTCTGTCAGATTTTGCTACCGTTGCATTTTCTGATAGACGCGTCTATAATTTTTTTCACTAAAGCTTTGTCATTACAGTTTATCTAATTACAATGACGTTACCATGTTAAAAAAAAAAACAAAAAACAAATCTTCTTGCGTCTTCCTCTATGTTTTTTTTTTTAACCAAAATTGTAGGGGAGCATGTTTTGATGATACAACCCCGCCCCCATCAAGTATTGCTCCCAGTACTCAGTGCACGAATAAATCATTAGCATTCACCCCCAATACCCCGTATCATTAATTCCAGCTAGTTTTGATGTGTTTTATATGTACTTATGGTAGCATATTTTGATAGTTCACTTGCACCCATCAAATACTGCTCAAGTACTCAGTGCTCCGAGCTCTCCGGTCCTGCTCACGATGCTCACTCTCGCAGGGCGAGCTCCGACAGGCAGCAAAGAATTATGGGTGTGATTTTAAAGACGATGAACATATGCACATAGCCGCAAAGCAGCAATTTTCGATGGGTAGCAAAATCTGACAGGACACCTGCAACAAAGACCAGACTCCTGCTCCGGTCATACAGAGACCGGACGGCCCTGAACAAGGGGGCCCAGACTCCGTATTCCCCAAGCCCCCCACAAGGTACCATGAGGGAGGCGGGCGAACGCCTTCTCCAAGTCCACAACACACATGTGGACTGGTTGGGCGAACTCCCACGAACCCTCAAGCACCCTGTGGAGGGTCTAGAGGTGGTCCAGTGTTTCAGGACTAGGACAAAAACCGCATTGTTCCTCCTGGATCCGAGGTTCCATTAACGGTTGAATCCTCCTCTCCAGAACCTGGAATAGACTTTCCCAGGGAGGCTGAGGAGTGTGACCCCCCTATAGTTGGAGGACACCCTCCAGTCCCCCTTTTTAAACAGGGGGAACACCAGCCCGGTCTGCCAGTCCAGAGGCACCGTCCCCGACTGCCACGTTATGCTACAGACATACCAAGACAGTCCTGAACATCCAGAGACTTCAGGTACTCAGGGTGAACCTCATTCCCCCCCCCCCCCCCCCCCCCCCCCCCCCGGTGCTTTGAGACAAGGAGCCGACCAACCACCTCGGAGACTTCAGCTTAAGTGATGGACAAGTCCACCTCTGAGACCTCAGACCACCTCTGAGACCTCAGTCCTCCTCTGAGACCTCAGTCCTCCTCTGAGACCTCAGTCCACCTCTGAGACCTCAGTCCACCTCTGAGACCTCAGTCCTCCTCTGAGACCTCAGTCCACCTCTGAGACCTCAGTCCACCTCTGAGACCTCAGCCTCTGCTTCCTCCAGGAAGACGTGGCGACAGGATTGAGGAGGTCCTGGAAGTCTTCCTTCCACCGTCCAACAATGTCCCCAGTTGAGGTCAGCAGCTCCTCCTCCACTGTAAACAGTGTTGGCGGAGACCTGCTTTCCCCTCCTGAGGCGCCGGACGGTTTGCCAGAATTTCTTCGAGGCTGATCGGTAGTCCTCCTCCATGGCCTCCGGAACTCCTCCAGACCCAGTTTTTGCCTCCACAACCACTCGGGCTGCAGTTCTCTGGTTCTGCCGGTTCCTGTCAGCTGCTTCTGGACTCTCCTGGACTCCTTCAGCTTGACGGCAGCCCTCACTTCCTGTCTTCACCACCGGGTTCGGGGGTTGCCGCCACGACAGGAACCAGACACCTTACGGCCACCGCTCCGGGCAGCTGCTTCCACAATGGAGGTGGAGAACATGGTCCACTGGACTCCATGTCCCAGCCTCCCTCGGGACATGAGAGAAGCTCTCCCGGAGGTGGGAGTTGAAAACCCTGCTGACAGAGGGTTCCGCCAGACCTTCCCAGCAGACCCTCATAGCATGTTTGGGTCTGCCAAGTCTGTCCGGTTTCCTCCTCCGCCAGAGAATCCAACTCACCACCAGGTGGAGATCGGTCCACAGCTCTGCTCCTCTCTTCACCCGAGTGTCCAAAACATGAGGTCAAAGGTCAGATGACACGACAACAAAGTCGACCATCCGACCTCCGACCTAGGGTGTCCTGGTGCCAGGACACGCCTGTGCTGGAACATGGTTTGTTATGGACAAACTGTGGCTAGCACAGAAGTCCAATAACAGAACACCACTCGGGTTCAGATCGGGGAGGCCGTGCGATCCAATCACCCCCTTCCAGGTCTCACTGTTGCCGCCCACGTGAGCGTTGAAGTCCCCCAGTAGAACCATGGAGTCCCCAGATGGACCACTGTCTCGCACCCCTCCCAGGGACTCCAAGAAGGCCGGGTACTCTGCACTCCTGTTCGGCCCGTAAGCCGAGACTCCAGTGAGGAACCTATCCCCGACCCGAAGGACCAGGGACCAGACCCCCTGGTTCACCGGGCTGAACTCCAACACATGGCTCTGAGCTGTGGGGCTACCAGACCACCGCCTCTCACCACGGACACACCAGAGCAGTGGAGAGTGCAGGTCTTCTGGAGGTTTTGGGTTCCAGAGTGAATTCAAGGAAGTGCCAAACTCCAGGAATACTTGTCATACCTGCAAAGTGCTGGGGGTGAACTGAATCTGCGAGGTTTTCATCTGATGTGATCTGCCCCATTCGATCTGGTCCCTGAAAGAATGGACAGTGAAGAAGCAGAGGGAGATGTGAGCGTACCCAACTCTCAGATCCTGACACCCAAAGCCCATCCCACAAGGTTCAAATGTGAAAGTTTATGCAATGCCAATATATTTCATTAGCTGAAAGAGGAAACTGCTGTGGGGTTCCCGTACCTTCTCCATCTGGTGGTGACTGCTGGTGTGACTCCTGGCGTCACTCTGCAGGGAGAACACCGGCTTGGAGGTCTTACAGTCAAACGACAGCCGGCGCTGAGGTACCCTGATCACTTCCTTCCCGTCCACTCTGCATTATTAAACAATGAACTCCAGTTAAAACTTCCAGTTTTAGAGCTAATATATATTGACCTGATAAAGCAAAAGAGTGAAAACGAGACATCTAATTGAAAAACCTCCAAACCAGACTGAGTGAAGCGATGATCATCACAGTTATACGGACAGACAAAGAGCTGCTGTGTGCTGTTTTGGAAAGGTAAGCCTGAACTTAGCCTTTTTACAGGCATGTTGTATTTTCAGCTACAGACATGGACATGTATTGCTGTGTGAATGTTTGCAGCGTGTTGATCATGGCAGTGCTGCTGTATCAGGACAGTGTCAGTATCATGAGCCCGGTGACTCCCACCCACGGGAAGCTCAGTGTAACTCTGGCCTCTCCTTATACCTTTCCACAAATATCTGTGTAGAAAAAAGGTCCAGAAAAGTCTAGATAAACACCCCTGCCACATGACAGTCGACACTTCATTGATGCATTTACAGCAACCTACTTTCTGTAAAAAAGAAGTTGACACTTTGAAAGTATATCAACATAAAGGTGAAGCTCAGTGCCAAAAGCGACGGTTGGTGTTCTGCAGCGTTCTCACCTATTCAGCAGCTGTTGCATGAAGTTGTCGGAGCGAGCTCCTCTGTACATGACAGCCAGCTGCCCTTGAGCCTGGTCCATCACCACTTCGCAGGAGTGGCCCCTGCCGGACCGCTCCACGTAGGCCCGCTCCTCCTCCAGGGCCCTCCGCAGGCCCTCGGCCTTCTCCATCAGCGTGGAGATGTTCAGGCCTTCCACGCCCTCCTTGCACCTTGTGGCCATTTTCACAGAGTCCCTGCCCACTGAGGGAATGTTGATCTTCCACTCCTTCTTCTCCTCCTTGGCTTTGGCGGCGTCGGTCTTGCGACTCAGAGCAGGCAGTTTACTCTTCTTCAGGCCGAACCAGCTGGCGATGCCGTTGGATGCTTTCTGCTTGACCTCTGCCCCCGGCCCTCCTCTGTCCTGCTCCTGCAGCTTCAGCATGTTCTCCTCAATGCCCTTCATCACTTTCTGCTCGATGGCAGACTGGGGGCTCGGGCCCGGCTGCAGAGGCTTCTCTCCCTCCGCCGGCGGTCTCAGAGGAGGCGGGGGGAGGCTGTCCCCGTACATCGGGTTCTTCTTTCCTTTTCCACTGATCTTGGTCCTCTCCTCTGATTTGGACGAATACCGTGGGGCCTCTGAAGGCTTTCCCCCTCTGTAGACTGATGGTCCCGGACCAGGTTTGGATGGTGACTTTGGGGGAATCTTGTTGGGGCTGCTGCTGTGAGGACCAACGCCAGGCTTCACGCTGTAGGCCAGGTTCAGAGAGCCGGGACACTTGATGTTGTTGCGTAGAACCTGGGGAGCATCGGCGTTGGGAGAGGGTAACCCTATTTTGCTTTTGGAGCTCTCTGGTTTCACACAGAGTTCTTGTTTAGCCACATCAGACTGAGACTTCGCCGCCTGGTCATACATCTGGGACGACCCCAGATACTTCAGACCACCAATGCTACTTTTAGGTTTGCTATCTGATAAGTCGATGTGTTTCAGATGTCTCTGCTCCTCTTTCTGGACCTCCACTGATCTCTCTGCTGTCTTGCTCCTGTCCTCTACGTACATGCTCTGGCTGGCTGTGAGGCCAGCTTGTAAATCCTCGGAGCTCCTCAGTTTTCCCAGTGCTGCCAGCCGATCTTTAAAAGTGTGATGACTAGAGTCGGCCTGAGCTCTGGCTGTGCTACTTGTTGGCCTCTTGGGAATGGATGAGGACTCGCTCCTCCTGGCTGGAGGTGGAGGTGGAGGCTGGGTAACCTCTGAACTCGGCATGGCCGCCTCTCGCAGACCCGGGTCCCGTTGCTCTCTGGAGTAGTTGGTTCTGCTTTGAGCTCTGGCCTGGGAGGAGGAATGGGGCAGGCTGTGATGATTGACCCACACCGGGCTGTCCGAGTCCTCCTCGTCCGACGTGGACTCAGATGTTGACGAGGACTGCTTTCGTTGAGGAGCTGGATTCAGAACATTTTCTGGTAATGATTTAACAAGTTTTCTGTCGCTACCATTTGCCTTTATTTGAGATGGAAAAGTGGTTCTTTTCTCGAGTCCTTGGGTTGGTTCTTCCTCTCTGGAGTGGGCAGACATTTCACAGACATTTTCATAATGAGGGACCCTCTGAGAGACTTTGGGAGAGGAGGAGGAAGCAGAGGAGGGACTCTCCATCTTTGAGCCAACACTGTTTTTCGGAGCAGAAAGGCTACTGTAGCTTATGTCCTTGGTGGGTGGGGAGCAGACGTCTTCCGGCTGAGGAGGGGAGGTTGGTGCGGAGTGTGTGGTGGGGTAGGACTCGGACCGGGCGGGTGGAGGTGGGGGTGGTCTGCAACGCTCTGTGGTGGTGGCTCTGCGGGTGGGAACCGGGGAGTGGTACACCTCGTAGTTGTTGGTGCGACAGGGGATCCTGGAGTTGCGGGTGAGCTGGGGGCTGAGACGGACGGTGGCGTTAGAAGCCGGAGATTTGTCCCCTATTGAGGGAATCTTCAGGAACTTGAGCAGTTTGGACGGCGAGCTGATGGCAGCGGTTTTGACGTCGCTGAGGCAGGATGGGCTGGGGCTGACGGAGGCGCCGGCTCTCACGGTGGAAGCCTCCTGGTAGGCGCCGTCTTGCTCAGGGATGGCTAAAGGCTCGTTCGGCGCGGCGGCAGTAACGGTCGGCAGGCTGTTGCGACCGCCGCCACTCGCGTCCCTGTCGCAGTGGGACACCTGTGCCCTGTCCTCAGCAGAGCCGGGCAGATGGGAAGGAGCACAGAAACCAGTTAGCTCTTCCGAGGTGCTCACATTCACACAGCTGTCTGGGTCTTCCTGCTTCAGCCCTCTCGCGTCGGGACTCGGACCGGCTACGGGTGTGACTGATGGGCTGGAGGAGGCGCTCACGAGCTGCTGGGGGCCTTCATTCTTGGGACACTGTTTTGGGGGTGCAGACTCTGCTGGTCTGTGCTTATTGGGACATTTGACCACAGCAGCTGGAGGCATGGCCTGGCTGTGGGCGGCGGGGGGGGCTTTAGAAGGACTACAGACATGGGTGCAGGGCTTCGGGGAGCCGTCCGGGCTCCTCTTGCAGTGTAAGCAGCAGCTGGGGCCCCCCTCGCACTTTGCCCCCCCGTCGCCGTTGACATGCTGGTGTGCTTCAGCGTCAGAGCAGCGGCAGCGGCAGTGTGTGTGCAGTGGGAGGACGTCAGCGGTGAGGACGGCCTCGGTGGACATGAGCACCTGGCTGTAGTCGCAGAAGGACAGGCTTGTGGTGGACGGGTGGAACTTCAGGGGGTCCGTCTCCTCCATTTTGCGCAGGACCTCCAGGATGTGTGCTTTCTTCTTGAAGAAGGGGGACAGGGCCTCCATGGAGGGAGCGGGGCCCCGGGGGCCCGGGGAGGCGTGCTGTGTCCGGAGCCCATTTCCCTTCAGACAGAAAAGACCAGCGTCAGTGAGAGCCAAACCATTCAGGACCTCAGGACCTTCCAGTGCATGCGTACAGGAAGTAAGTGGAAGGCAGATTAGGAGTGAGCTTGTTTCTGAAAGGACAACAGCTGGAAGCCAGCGGAAGGCCAGAGGGGCCGGGGTCTGGTTCCAAAGGCTCAACTCTGCTAACAGTCACCTTGGCTTGTGCTTCGGTCTGTGCAGGCTCCGCCGCTTTGGCCGAGTCATTGTGCAGCTGAGCAGCGTAGTCCGGGAGGGGTCCTGCCTGGACCTGTAACGGGCCGTTATGATGAGAGAACACGCACTGATGGAACAACGAGGAGCAGAGGGGAAAGCACATGTCTGAAGCAATGGGCCCGAAACCGGTGGAACCCTGTCCTGTTCCTGTTCAGCAGCAGAAGGCTGGTTCCAGGGTCTACAGCTCAGAGCACTTCCTCTTCCTGCTGCCTCCTGTCCGGCTCACTGCAGCTCCATCCTGACAGTCTGGACACTGATCAGGCTTTTGAAGGACCTTTGCTGTCTTTTCTCATTGTTCGGCTGCATTTGGTGGTGGTTGATGTGCAGTTCATTTAAGGCCCTTGTTACTGAAAGATTTTATTCCAAATTTATTTATTCATTTAACCTTTATTTAACCAGGAAGCTCCACTGAGATTAAAATCCTCTTTTTCAAGGGAGTCCTGGGGATTACAAAGTTGCAATAAATACACAGTGTTATAAATTACAAGAAAAATTAAGAACAACAGTTGCACATAAAAGAATCTGTCTCAGGTTCTCATCCTGGTTTTAAAGAGCTCATTGAACCAGTTGGGTAAGTTCAGGCCTGCAGCTGCTTCCTCGTTTATGGAGCTGAAAACCAAAAAGCTCTTTTTCTGAGTTCTGTGACAAACGGAACAGAAAGCAGCAAATAATCCTCTGAGTTCAGAAAGTGAGAGTCGACTCTGAGCTGCAGATGTAGGAGGACAACAGACCGAGCCATGTCCAAGTCTCCTAGAGGACGAGGATGACCGTCCCACACCAGAGGACCAGTCCCAGGGACGGTCTGGACTTTACAGTTCGCTATGAATCTTAAGCAGGGGTGAAAGTAAGATAAGATTCTTGCAGGAACTGTGCAACTCAAAAATTTTTTTTAGTTTGTGCACAAAGCGTGCGAGCATCGTACAAAACAGATATTGATAAATCCTGCTCTTTTTTGACATTCTTGAAAGCATAATATTTTTTTAGTTGCTTGATAATTATTTGGGATGTTTAAATACAATACATATTGTAACAGCGGCAACGACCTATTCACAACAAAGGCAACGATTTGCACATCAAATCATCATAAGCTTTTGGTTTTTCTAACAACTAATTAATTCTGAAAGCATGTCACTCACACCAAAAAATATCGGCACAGAGGCCAAGTCAGTCTCACACCGACCCTTCTCACTGTTGGCCCAACATAACGTAAATGAAACTTGACGTAAAAAGACCGGAAAAACGGCTTCAACACATAGAAAATCAATAACTTAACAAACTTTAACAAAACGAAGTACATTTTAACAAATTTTAACACAAAATACATCTTGAAACGGCCCGAACAATCCCCTCCCATGATGCCTTGCGGCACCAAACAGTATGGCGGCCCCCAGCGGCGCCTGCCGCCACAACAATATGTATGATATATATATAATATATGTTGTTTTTAGTTAAATGTTTTTTTTTTTTAATTTTTCTTTGCATTTTTGACCTGTCCTGGCTGTCTCTTGAGGCGGGGACGGGGGGCGGGGTCCTTACATCACCAAGGCAACCAGCCATCCAATGAAACGAACGCATTGAGTTTACCTCACTTCCACATGTGCTTGTTTGCGGAAGGAGTGATGCTGCTCGCATGACAGGGACGGAGAATATTTTACGACGCGTGAACCCTCACAATTTATTACTTGTGGATTTATGTTTTGTTTATTTTGCAAAAATGACGACCCTGTTGTCTGCAAAAAACACACAGCAGTGGACACTGGATTAACGTTACGCTACAGCGAGAGACTGCCGCTACAAGCTGCAACCTGTCCCGGTAAGCCAGTGCTCCAGTGCTGGTCAGGCGCATTAACCTTGTTCAACACGTCACAGAAGATGTAGTCTGGAGATGGCTTTTATGTATTCATCAATTTTACACTTATTTCGGTAAAATTTGCTTGAAAAAAGAAAGGGCTCGCTTTGTATGCATGAGTGAAAGTTGCTTTTCAGAGGCGTTCCGGGGCGTTCCAGGAGAGGAGGCCAGGATCTTTCTTACCGGCACGGCGTTCCGGTGCGTTCCGGCTTACTTTCACCTATGATCTTAAGGCCAGCACACACTACAGGATGATCAGGCGGAATTCTGCCCCGATCTTCTCCTCCCGATCGAAACCGGCAGGGTCCGACTGTTGGTGGTCTGCTAATGAGTCCGGTCCGGCCTTCCTGGTGTTCGGTGGTTCCGAGAGATGTTTTCCGGTCGGAGCCGCTCATGAGGCGTCAGAAGGGGAGATCGTAGATAATGAACCTGTTTAATATTTCCAATCATAAATCCTGTGGTGTGGTGAGCAGAGAGAGGAGCCGATCAGCTGAGAGCCGACCTGTCCACACCCCCGGAATAAAGCTCCCTGATTGGCTGAACAGCTCCGTCTCACCAAGGTGCAGCTGCTTAAAAAACCCCCTCAGCTGTGAGTGGGGGAGACATGAATATATGTTTGTGAAATATATTCAGTATATGACAGTGAAAGAGAAAAGCCAGAGCTCCTGAACTCAGCAGTGCAGACAGAGAGAGGTTCATCCTCAGCGACTGTTTCCTCCATTCAGAGTCCGATCTAATACGTTCATCTGCATCTCCGCCAGTCCTGCAATAATCCCAATGTTTTAATACATCTCCATGATTAACCATCACGGAAGAATGAGGGGGGAAAAATAAATATTAATAAATCCGCCTTCAGAGACAGAGTGGACGCACAATGAAACTTTTCCTAACCAAAGCTCAACGAGTTTTTATTCTGGTGTAAACCATCCATTCTGGGGACAAAGAGAATGATTTCAGACATTTGGTGACTGAAAAAAGTACATTTATTTGTCATAGACTACTAAAAACTTTATTCTACTGCTCCACTCAGGAGTCAAAAGTAAAAAAAATAAACACACACACATTAATAAGCTGCATTATTATCAAATGTGGAGGGTACATTATAAGAGAAAGATCTCAAACTATGTTTCCCTCTTCTGTAGTGGAACATTTAAATTTTCAGTCTGTGCTGGGGGGGGGGGGGGTCTGCGCTGAAGGAGCAACACTGAAGTGAATGAATGAACTGAGGGAATGAATGAGTTCTCCACTTATGATCAACAGCGGAGATGAATGTGAACACAGGAATGAAGGGAAGCAGAGTCATGCTGGACGATCTTCTAGTGTGTGTTCTGCTCCAGAGCGACACACACTGGAAGATCAGGAGAGGAAGACCTGCTGCGATCTGTCCTCTGTTGTCTTCTAGTGTGTCTCTGAATCGGGGAAGATTGAGATAATCCTGGAGTGTGTACTGGCCTTTAGAGAGACATGACAGAGACGGTCTGTCCTGCGAAGACACTGAGCAGAAGCTTCCATATAAAACAAATCTCCGTAATCTAAAACTGATAAAACAGCCACAGTGATAAGACGGTTTTTCAAGTTAAAAGAAAAGCAGAACTTTTTCCTGAAGAAAAAATCCAGCTTCAGTTTGAGTTTCTTTGCCGTGTTCTCTGTGTGGGGTTTAAAGGAGAGACCGTCGTCAAGACAGACACCAAGAACCTCCTCGATGAGGGACACTGGAGGAACAGGACATTTTAGCTTCTCACAACGTTAGTTTGGTCTTGACAGCATTGAGGACGAGTTTTAGTGAGAGAAGAGTTCTCTGAACCACATCAAAGCTCTCTGCAGGGACCAATGGGAGCTTAAAAAAACAGCATTGACACCACTAAAAATACTATTAATACGTCTGTTTTTAAGATTTTGATTCCATGAACTTGTTTTTGAACATTTCCTGGCCTTCATAAAAGACCGTGCTCATGTTAATGTGCAGATTTCAGTTTTATCAGCGTTTTCCTGCTGAGACTGGAGTCTCCTCCTTCCAGGGCTGTCCAGATGTTTCCATGCAGGCAGAGCTGCTGAGTGCTGGCTGCTGTGGCGGCGTGTGTGTGCGTGTGTGTGTGTGTGAGTGTGTGTATGTGTGTGTGAGTGTGTGTGTGAGAGAGAGCAGGTACCTGGTAGTGAGTAGTGGAGGGATGGTTGGGAAGTTTCTGCTGAAAAAGCTCACAAAGCGCTCGATTCTGCCTCTCCAGGTCAAACACCAACATCTTCAGCTTGATACACTCCTCCCTCAGATCCTGAACACACACACACACACACACACACACACACACACACACACACACACACACACACACACACACTTCATATTGTGGGCCAGTGGGGGAAGTGGTGTGTGTGTAGCCCGGCTCCAGGCTTCCTGTTACCTTCTGGTTGAGCAGAGCTTGGACCACATGATTGGCCACCTGGAGACACAGGAGGACAGTGAGCGTGGAGGACACTGTCCACAGCCGTCTCAACCACGTCCACGGCCAACTCACCTCGTCCAGGCACCTCTCGTATGCTTCTCGCTGATTCTCATTGGCCAGCACCAGAGCTGAATTCTCCGCCTGCAACGTGAGCGAACACCCGAGTCAGCAGGAACCCGGTCTCTGATGGACAGACTGGTGGACAGAGACGTGACCACAGGGACAGACTGCATGTACTGATCCACAGCTGATCAGGAAGGAACTGATCGGAAGGCCTGCTCGGTAACACATTTGACCAGTTTCCCACAAAGAATTGTCAATAATCGATATGACTGACTGTATACACATAAACCAGGATCCTGGGGGAACCAGGATCCAGACTGACATGCTGTGGTGGTGGAGGAGAACCAGGAGAACCAAGAGAGCTAGGAGAACCAGCAGAACCATGAGGAGAGAGCGGTAGTGATGGATGGATCAATTCCCAGTGACGGAACATCAGAACCAAGGAACAGGAACCGCTGGAGAACCACCAAGGACAGAGCAGCTGGAGCAGATGTGGCTGTGAAGGGGGGGGGGGGGCAGCTGGAAGGGGGCCCACCCAGGAAGGGCCACATAGCTGGTTCTGTAAAGCGTACAGAGTCTGGGTCGTTCTCAGAAACTCTCGGCACGGCTTTTTATTTTATTATCAACTTATAAGAAGCGAGCCGGGGAACATCGAATGTTCAAATCAACTCATGAGCTTCACTAAACTCCAAGAACACAACACAACAGAACCACAAGAACACCAGTGACAGCAGAACCTCGAAATAACCCACTAAACAATCAGTCCCCTATCCCACACTCCCATGATGCATTGCAGAAGCACAACACTCATGGCCACTGGCTCTGCAAGAGCTACAATCCTCATTCAAGTATAGCTCTTCACTCACAACTAGAACCAGGTCCAGGGTGGGTTAGACCTGGTCCTGGGTGGTTAGACCTGGTCCAGGGTGGTTAGACCAGGTCCTGGGTGGTTAGACCTGGTCCAGGATGGTTAGAACTGGGTCCAGGGGGGTTCCTCTGTTGAGTGACATGCTGTTTGAAACCTGAATGGATCAGAACCCCTCTGGACTCTGGGGTTTCATCAGCAGCAGGTAGAATCAGCAGGTATTGAGCTGTCCTCATGTTTGACGGGACGGACAGATGAAGGTTCTGAGAGTCCCCACCAGAGGACGAGCCTGGAGGGGTTCTGTCCTCCAGCGAGGACTCAGCTAAAACACATTTGGGTCGGGGCGTGGGGTTCCTGGGGATGGAGGCGGATCTCCACCCCTTTCATCCTGTGCGCTGGAAAATAAAAGTAAGCTGTGGCGGGGAAGCCCGGCATCAGAGTCGCCATGTCCCAGCCGAGAGGGGACGGTCCAGCCGGGACCGAGCCGTCGGGATCAAGGTCTGGTTTAAAAGGAGGGCAGGTTCATGGTGGCGCTTTCACCACCACGCTGCAGCAGAAGACTCACCTCCAGCTCCCTCAGCCGGTCCATCAGCTCGCTGCTGTTGTCCTCCAGGTAGGACTCCACGTCGGCGTCCTCGCCCTCCTCGTCCGAGCCGAAGTCCTCGTCACACATCCTCTGTTCCGTCTCGTCAGACATGGCTTTCATCTGCAACACAGACACCAGCAGCGTCAGTGTCCTGCAGAGGCTCCTCGCTCAGAGCCAGAACCAGAACGAGACCAGCAGCCGACCGGAGGACTCCCACAGCCCCCCACCTGCAGCCCCCAGCTGAAAGTTGGTCTGAAAGTCACGTGTTTGGTCAACAGCATTTAAAGCAACGCACTACACTGTCAGGAACCATGGAACCGTCGAGGGTTGTCATGTGAAGGCTACAATAAAAATAATGAAAAACTAAAATTCAACATTCTCATGACCGATTTGCACACGATTAGAATTTGCTGTGACTTGGGAATCCCGCCCTGGCCTCTGTTTGTTCCACTGCATTCACAAGAAACTTTGTTTCCCTGGAATTTACAGACGTGATCCCAGATCAATGACCCAGCTGGACCCAGCTGGACACGTCCCCGGAGACAGAACCGGACTACCTGAAGCTGGTTCTAGTTACGGAACCGCTGCGTCCTCATCACAGAGACATGGCTGAACTCGTCTGTCCCCGAGGCAGCATCACCCTGGACTGGCTGCCAGCATCCAAAGCCGGCAAGGACCAGACTCCACATGTCCCTCAGAGACCTGCCGTCCACGTCCACATGTCCCATCAGAGACCTGCCGTCCACGTCCACATGTCCCATCAGAGACCTGCCGTCCACGTCCACATGTCCCTCAGAGACCTGCCGTCCACGTCCACATGTCCCATCAGAGACCTGCCGTCCACGTCCACATGTCCCATCAGAGACCTGCCGTCCACGTCCACATGTCCCTCAGAGACCTGCCGTCCACGTCCACATGTCCCTCAGAGACCTGCCGTCCACGTCCACATGTCCCATCAGAGACCTGCCGTCCGCGTCCACATGTCCCATCAGAGACCTGCCGTCCATGTCCACATGTCCCATCAGAGACCTGCCGTCCACATGTCCCTCAGAGACCTGCCGTCCACATGTCCCACCCAGTGGTTACACTGCTGCTGCGGACTTTAACCGAACCAGCATGAAGACTGTTCTGCCTGATTCCGACCAACATGTGGATTTTGCTGAAAGGGGGGAGAGCACACCCACATCCAGAAGGCCTCCAGAGCCGCCCCCCACCCCCACCTTGGCTCCTCTCTCAGTCCTGCTGATTCCAGGACCTGCTGACCAGAGGAAAACCCCCTGAAGCCTGAGGGAGCCACGTCTGCAGGACTGCTCTGGATCCCAGACTGGACCGTGTCCAGAGAGGCGCTGCTGACGAGAACCTTCACACCAAGGTGGAGGAGATGCTGCGTCTGTGTCTATGTACATCCGCTGGTGAATGGAGGAGGCCACTCCCACCTAGACCATCGTCACACGGGCCAATCAGACGCCTTGGCTGAACAAGGAGGTGCGGGCCAGACTTCGGGAGATTAATGCTGCATTCAAGTCAGGTGACACGGGGGCATTGAGATCAGCGAGGGCCGATCTGAACGGTCACCCACAGCCAAAAGATCCAGGCTTCTTCCAGGACCCTGGTAATACCAGACAGCTGTGGCATCAGGACCGTCCCTGACCACAAAACATCATCCCCCCCCCTGCAAGACACATCGGCTTCCTCAATGAGCTCAATAACTTCCGAAGGTTTGAAGCCCTCAACCACACCCATGTGAGGACCCCCCCCCCCCCATGAGAAAAGCTCCACCCCCCTCCCCTGTCAGGACCCCCCCCCCCCCCCCCCCCCCCGCCCGCTCAATGAGCAAATGAGCAATGAGCAGGCACTGAGACTGAATCCACGGCTGTGCTGAGACCCTGAGGAAAGCTGCAGGCCCTGATCAGATCCCTGGACGACTGGTCTGGACTGTCCGATCAGCTCACTGACTTGTTCAACACCCCCCTGGACCAGACTGTGGTCCCCCCCTGGACCAGGCTGTGGTCCCCCCTGGACCAGACTGTGGTCCCCCCCCCTGGACCAGGCTGTGGTCCCCCCTGGACCAGACTGTGGTCCCCCCCCCTGGACCAGGCTGTGGTCCCCCCCCTGGACCAGGCTGTGGTCCCCCCTGGACCAGACTGTGGTCCCCCCCCCTGGACCAGGCTGTGGTCCCCCCCCTGGACCAGACTGTGGTCCCCCCCCCTGGACCAGACTGTGGTCCCCCCCCCTGGACCAGGCTGTGGTCCCCCCTGGACCAGACTGTGGTCCCCCCCCCTGGACCAGGCTGTGGTCCCCCCCCTGGACCAGACTGTGGTCCCCCCCCCTGGACCAGGCTGTGGTCCCCCCCCTGGACCAGGCTGTGGTCCCCCCCCTGGACCAGACGGTGGTCCCCCCCCCTGGACCAGGCTGTGGTCCCCCCCCTGGACCAGACGGTGGTCCCCCCACTGGACCAGGCTGTGGTCCCCCCCACTGGACCAGGCTGTGGTCCCCCCCCCTGGACCAGACGGTGGTCCCCCCCCCTGGACCAGACGGTGGTCCCCCCCCTGGACCAGGCTGTGGTCCCCCCCCCTGGACCAGGCTGTGGTCCCCCCCCCCTGGACCAGGCTGTGGTCCCCCCCCCTGGACCAGACTGTGGCCCCCCCCCCTGGACCAGACTGTGGTCCCTCGAGGTTTCAAGTCTTCCACCATCATCCCAGTGCCGAAGAAACCTGCTGTCTCCTGTCTGAACGAGGGCAGAGACGAGCACACACACACACACACACACACACACACACACACACACACACACACACACACACACACACACACACACACACACATCTTTGCAAGTCATGGAGGCTGATCAATGCTGCTGTTTGAGCAGAAGCAGACCTTAACCTTCTCTTTGACCTTGGCTGATGTAAATACCAGCTTTTCTCCTCACTAATGCACATGAGAGAGAGAGAGAGAGAGAGAGAGAGAGAGAGAGAACAAGAACAAGACAGAGAGAGAGAGACAGGACAAGACAGGAAGTATGTTACGATGGTTCTGCAATGGTTCTGCCATTGCAGCGGTGGTTTGAGTTCAGCTGAGTGAGCAGGTCAGGACGGGACTTCAAGCCTCAAATCGCTGCTTTTCACTCGTCCACTGCTATTCCTTCCCCACCGGGAGGGTTCGGGCTGGACAAAATTTCGATAGCAGTATGTACCGCGGTACATACCGGCTTGGATCCGGGCTCTGTGATGTCTGCCGGCTGTCTGGGCTCTGAGGGCCTCTCTGGCCTGCTTCTGGCCTTCTCAGAGGTCAGAGGTCATATATGCATGATCACTATCACCATCACTGTCACCATCATATTCACATGATCATGTTGATCTTTAATCACTCTTTACATACTGGGTTACCTTGTCTTCCTGTGGTGGTTAGAACAATGGTGATCTGTAGCAGACCTCTCTTGATGCACGCCCCGAGTTTACTACTAGTTACTACTAGTTACTACTAGTTACTACTAGTTACTACTAGTTACGACTAGCTATATTCCAAAAAAAAAAAAAAAAAAAGGGTTTGTGGTGTCCTTGCATTTCCGTCCTCCCCTACACCTCCTTTTATTTTTGTGGCCTGGTCTGTTCACTAATATGGTTCGGGGAAAAAAAAAAAAAAAAAAAAATGGGGGTTTGGGATTGTTCTAGGTTGCGTGTGGTGCGTCGACAACACTGTTTTGTATTGTGACTTTGTACATAGGTTGTGCCCCCCCCCCCCGTTCTCCCTCTCTTTATCTCTCTCTCTTTCTGTCTCTCGCTCTCTGAGCGTTTCCGTCCCGGTCCTGTCCTCAGCCATGCCGGATGCCAGCTTTAAATAAAGGCAGCAGCAGGAGGAGATTCAGTCTCGTCCTGCTGCTGACATTAAAATCTGTTCGGATAGTAAAAGGCTACAATCATACAATATTGCACGCCCCAGCTGCCGAACAGGACAAGGGAGAAAAGAAAAAAAAAAAAAGTATGTACCGCGGTATATTTTTATCCAGTAACGGTGATATGAGTTTTAAACACATTTTCGATATAGTGCATTACATTACATTACATTACATTACAGTGCATTGCATTACAGTCTGCGTTTCACAGTCACTAACTGCTGTTCACGGCGCCGCTGATTCAAGCCGAGCAGAAAGCGCCGCAAGAGAGTGATCAGAACTCGGCAGCCACAGCTGGCCGTCCTCAGCTCAGGCTACAAGCTAGCTCCACCGCGGTGAGTTTGAGCTCCAAAATGAGAACTGGTGATGTAAACGCGACTGAACAAGCTAGTTTGTGGCCACGAAATAATAAATTGTGTGCATGAAATACTAATTAGTGGCCACGAATTAGGAATATCATTCACTGAACAGTCCAGTAAAGCTGGCAGCATGTTGACAGATGTGGACTTTCGGTCTCAATAACTCTTTAACAAAACGTCAGTAACACACAGAGGAGCCTCCATCCCGTCGCTGTCAGCTGGACGACAGGCTGCCAGCTCATTTTCATTGAAAGTATCTGTCTGTCAAGCAGCAGAAACAAAGGTGGTGGTGCTGCGGGGTTCAGGGAGCGTCTACAATTTACAAGACGCTGCAGCAGTGAAGACAAATACCACACAAAAAAAAAAACAGTACAGGGATTCGCTGCAGTGTCACCATAATCACTGCAACCTGAAGTAATCTGTACTTAACCTGAGTAATTCTGAGCACTTTAATTTTTATAATAAAAACTGTGTTGTAGTTTAGACAAGCTATTATTATTGAAAAGGTGAGTGTCTGGCAGTTATTTCAGTCCCCTGTCCAGTGATATTTATGATTGTTGTTGCTCACTCTTTTTTCTGTTTATTGCAGTAAATCTGAACACTTTTATTTTTCTTCCTGGTTGAAGCAGCTGTGTTTGAATCCATGACAAATACATAACTGTATTTAAGTGTAAAGTTAAAGCTATTTATATTGAAAAAGGTGAAACTTACATTTAGTTGACAGTGATTTCATATTTCTTAAATAAAAGGTAAAGAATTTATTTATTGTAGGTTTTATTTCTAAAATGTTTTACTGGAGGAGCTTCCTGGATAAATAGCTTCTAGTTTTACAGCTAGTCCATTATCTACATGATTCTTAACAGTTTTTCTGAGGCTTTTGTATTATTTATATATATATCGGAATTATATCGTATCGACCGAAATTATGACCTATATCATGATAACATTTTTGGCCATATGGTCCAGCCCTACGGAGGACTTTATCTTCCTTCTCCAAGATCATCAATGACATGAGGAAAAGTAGTGGGAGTGGCCAGCAGGACTTCTGCTGTGAGACCGTCCAATCACAGGAGGACCCAAGGGTCCCAGGGGGTGCACTGGGATCGCAAACAGACCACCAATCAACAGCTGATCCATTGATATGAAACAACCTGGACTCAATGTGTGCAAAAGGTTCCGAACTGGGCATCAATCAAAACAGCTGATCCATTGAATTCATTGATCACTCGGGACCACCCTGACCCAGACCGGGTGCCAGAGGTTTACTGAGCCCTGCTCCCACTTTAACTTTACTGCTTTCCTTTCTCACTCTGCACCTGTACTACTACGTGTCATTAATCAATGTTCTGTTGTAAGCTAAGAACCCCCTGCAGGAACCCCCAGGACCTCCCAGGACCCCCCAGGATCTTCATTTGAGGCCTCCTGTATTGATTCACCTGCATTGAGTGGAGCACTGCTGAGTTCAATCAGGGAATCGATCTGTGTCATCTCTTTTTCTGGCCTTCTCCCCCCCACCCCAACAGGAACAGCAGGGTTCTCCTCCTCTGAGCCTGGTTCTGCAGGATATCTGATATTGGAAGTGTAAGTTGTGGTTTGAAGCCTCATGAACCAGTCCACCTACAGCACACGATTCAGAGAATCAGTCTGTCTGTCCATCCAGAAAGTCTCCTCTGGGTCTGGTTCTACAGAAAGGCTCCTCTGGGTCTGGTTCTACAGAAAGTCTCCTCTGGGTCTGGTTCTACAGAAAGTCTCCTCTGGGTCTGGTTCTACAGAAAGGCTCCTCTGGGTCTGGTTCTACAGAAAGTCTCCTCTGGGTCTGGTTCTACAGAAAGTCTCCTCTGGGTCTGGTTCTGCAGGTTTCTTCCTTAGCTCCTCGTGGTCTTGTGGAACTGATGGGTTTCTTTGTAAAAGGGTCTAAAGATGCCTGTGTTGTACTTGGTGCTCTGTATAAACAACGTTTTATTGAACTGAACCATTGAAACCAGACAAAATGATTATATTTACTAAAAACTGATGAGCGGCCAAAAACGTATTTTCTGCTTTGAAATGCCGAGGACCTTTGTTTGACTGAGCTTTTCAAAGATTTCGACCTTCCTTAATGCCTCTGATGCCATTATGTTTTCTCTGCTGTGGTCTGTGCTCCCTCCTCTCTGAACCTTCCTTCTGGATCTCAAGTGATCTGTCATTGCTTCAGGATCCGAAGCGATCTGTCATTGCTTCGGGATCTGAAGTGATCTGTCATTGCTTCGGGATCTGAAGCGATCTGTCATTGCTTCAGGATCCGAAGCGATCTGTCATTGCTTCGGGATCTGAAGTGATCTGTCATTCCTTTTGAATCTGAAGTGATCTGCTATTCCTTCGGGATCTGAAGTGATCTGTACCTTCCTGCTACCGTGTGCAGTGACGGGTTAGCTTGCTATCTGGTTTGGGGCTGTTTGTTGCTTTCCATCCCTGGCCAGTCCCTGTCCCCCTTTCGAGTCCCTCAGTCAGGGCTACTCACCCCCGGTCCTCTGTGTTTCAGCTCTCCCTGCTTCAGAACACCTCAGTCTGAAGTCCAGGTCTCATCCTGGAGGACTGTGGCCTTTGAGGACCAGGGAGAGTGCCCTGGCTTCCAATCAGCAAATCAATCAGTCAAACTTTACTCATCGAGCACTTTTCATGTCACAACAAAGCAGCACAGTGTGCTTCACAGCACTGAAACACACGGTACATGGAAAAGGTAAATGGACCACACCGATCCGGATCTGTTGGGTCTGCTCTGTGAAAGTGTCTCGAAATCACTATGTTGTAATTGGCACTTCATAAATAAAGCAGAATTGAATTGAATATAGAGCTTTTTACCCTGCATTGACAGAGCCCAAAGCGCTGGACACTGCAAGATCACATTCACCCATTCACACTCACATTCACACATTCACATTTGAAACAACAGCGAATGAAGCTCTTCCAAACTGTGAATCACGCCCATGTGCTTTGGCATCCAGACACGAAGCCCAAAGGAATTTTTGGAGGACAGTTAAATGTATGTAGTCTTAAATCCAAAGCTGAACAAACTGAACATTTATTAACAGACTCCAACTTGGATTATTTATGCCTCACATCTGCGTGCAAATTCTCCACCGTCGGTGTTCACTATACCAGGATATAAGGTGTACAGACGTGACAGAGGGGGAAACAGAAGGGAGGAGGGGTTTTGATTTATGTTAAGGAGGGCATTCAAAGCCAAGAGATACAAGTTAGTGGACCTGAGAATATGCTAGAAAGTGTGGGGGTTACAATTACACTTTCTCCACAGATGTATTTTATTGTTATTGTTGTTTACCGCCCTCCAAAAACTCAAGATGTTTTTTATACAGAGTTAGTCAGCATGCTTAAAAGGTTTGATGGAAAAGAATTATTACTAATGGGTGACTTTGATATAAACTGGTTAAATAAGGCAGAACCAAAAAAGCTAAAGGATATAATGAACACATTCCAGATGACTCAAATGATGGTCAAACCTACTCGAATTACCAAAACATCACAAACATTGATTGATTTAATTTTCACTAATAAACCGCAGAGGATTGTTAAAACATATAATCTGATAGCAGGTATATCTTATCATAACCTTACTTTGGTCTCAAGAAAACTCATTAAAGCAAGATTTAAAAACCAAAAACTCACGAGTGAAAGAAATTATGTAAGCTTTATTCCAAAAAATGATTTGTTTCTACTGAAAAATGAATTAACACAAATTAAGTGGAATGAAATTATGCAGAATAAATCATGCGATGATATGTGCAGTGATCTCATCATAGCAGTGGTGGGCCGTCAGGGCCTGCAAGGCCTTCTCTGCTGGCCTAAAAGGTACCTGAATTACAGACTGATGTAAATTATATTTTGTCCATAAATAATTAATAAATGATTCCAAACGGTATGTTCCAGTTCCTTTCATAGTTTCCCCGTGGTCGCGCTGCTTCCAGACAAGTTTCTTTCATATTAAATCATTTAACCAATCAGATTTCAGGCATCATCTGTTGCTAGGGTCAAAGAAATCTGCCCGAGGCCTTCGCTGTCCGTTCTGATAGCCCAGTCAAGTAAAGTAAAGTGTCAAGCAGACAGTTGCTTCAACCAATCAGATTTCGAGTTGGCGACTCAGCGCCTTCTAGCTTCTAACAACAGCAGATCCAGGCCCTCTGGTTTACATTCACCAAGAGATACAGTAGGGGGCGGTATGCACCTAAGTTGTTGGTCGCCACCCGCCATTATTCCAAAGAGGAAGAAGCAGAAGACCTGAAGAGAATTAAAACTTACTCCAGAAATCCCACAGGGCAGCTGGACTTTCAGCCCTGGCTTTATGGAACTGAAACGCAGGATAATCTATATGACAGAGCAGTTGAACTCTTTGTGAGGAAGGAAAGGAGGATGGATTTTGTTTACAAATAATCGGGATTTTGGTGAGTAAAATGTTCCTCTTTTCCTAAATAATATTGCTGTTTTATTAAATTGATGCTCATTGTATGTGCACAGATGTAGTAGGAGACTTGTGCTCTTCAGCAAAGGCTTTTATTCTGGCTGCACAAGTATCTATCTGCTGTGCAACAACCCTTTATGTGCATATAGAGTTTTATAGACATAAAATAGCTATTGAGGGGTGGATTGGTTCAGGCGGATCTGTTCTGAAGGCCATAGTGTGAAATGCACGGTCCGCCACTGCATCATAGTGATAAAAAACTTAATACAAAAATTTACTAAAACAAAAACAAAAAAACAAACGAAAAAACGGAGACTGCCATGGTTCTCAAATGAACTGTGGCAACTCATGAAAAGAAGAGATGTTGCACTAAAACAATCAATTAAATCTGGGCTAAACACTGATTATCAACTGTACAAAAGTTTAAGAAATAAAGTTACTGCCCAACTTAGACAATCAAAAGCCACATTTTTTCTCAACCTGATTAAAGCTACAAAAGGAAACAGTAAAGTAGTATGGAATACAATGGATAAACTCCTGGGAAAGAAATAAATGTTAATGTTTTACAACTTAAAGTGAATGGTGTTTTTCAAAATGATAATGTAGCTGTTGCTTCGAAATGTAATGAATATTTTATTGATTCAGTTTGCAAACTTGTGCAACCACTTCAAACATCATGTGTTTCTTTGCCATCAGTCCCGTGTCAGACACCTGTCTTTAGTTTAGCGCCAACAAAATGCAATGCAGTGGAGAAGATTATCACAAAACTTAACAATAGCAAAGCAAAGGACGCCCATGGATTGGACAGTGTCTTTATGAAACATCATAAGGAAAGTTTGGTTCCTCCAATAACAAAAATGGTCAATCAGTCCATTGAGGAGGGCATTTTTCCATCATGCTTGACAACTGCCATCGTCACGCCTGTGTTCACGTCAGGAGATAAGCTAGAGGTCAGTAACTATCGACCCATAAGTCTACTCCCTGCCATCTCCAAGGTCTATGAGAAGGTTATAGCTGAGCAGCTCATCCAACATCTTGACACAAATTGTTTATTAAATCCTTTACAATTTGGCTTCAGGAAAAACTATTCCACGAAAACAGCTTGTGGATATTTCCTGGAAGAAATTAAATCAAGTCTAGACCAAGGAGGGTAGTTGGAGCAGTTTTCCTTGACTTGCAGAAGGCGTTCGACACGGTAAACCACAACATCCTCCTCACTAAATTAACACTTTGGACTGTGCCAGCATACAATAAACTGGTTTGCATCATACCTGCATAGTAGACAACAGTGTGTCAGAGTGAATAACACCCTATCCTCTCTTAAAAACTGCACTGTCGGTGTCCCACAAGGATCAATCCTTGGGCCCCTACTTTTCAGTTTGTACATAAACGACCTTCCTTCTGTGTGTGCTGTAAAGATTATAATGTATGCTGATGACACTGTCTTGTTCACTCATGGGCAAAATGAAACTGAGGTTGCCACGAGACCGACTGCAGAGATGCAAAGAGTTGCGACTTGGTTTCAGAGTTCTTGTCTAACGCTTAACGTTGACAAGACCGTTGCCATGTATTTTACAAATAAGGGTAATTTAAAAGATCCTCCAAATATTTTTATTAATGAAAGCAAAATAAAAATGGTTAATGATTTTAAATATTTAGGAATTACTCCGGACTCAAAACTACATTTAAAAGTCATACAAAGAAACTCTGCAACTCCCTCAAATTTATTCTCTCAAACTATAAGTACATCAGAGGGTCACTGAGTAATGAGGCTTCATTCATGTATCTAAATTCTATGATTATGTCACGTTTTATGTATTGTAGGACATCCTGGTCTCAGGCGTGCAGAACAGTGTTGGAACCCGTTGAATCATTATATAAACAAGCGGTCAAGATTCATGATAAGAGACTTCGACGATTTCACCATTGCTCTATTCTTACTAAATACAAGATCTTAAAGGTGAAATACACGATTTTCTCGAAAAGACGAAGCCCCACGTCTGTTACTCACTTTTTGAACAACGCCATGCTCCAGACCATCGCCCGGCTCTCCTGCTTCTCCCAGGAAACGCGGAAGTGTACGAGCGCGACCTCCTCTTCTCCGGCGTGCACGGCTCTGTTTACAGTTTCTGCGATCCGCCTCGCTCATAAATAAAGCTTCTTTTCCGAAACAGTTCCAGTTTCATGATGTCAGACTCGCCATCGGTCAGTACGAGCTCAGAAGCTCACGGCTACAGAAACACTCTGAATGTGCAGAAGGGAGAAGCTGATTGGGCGCGAGCACGGAGAACCGCCTTACGAAAGCAGCTCGTCAGAATGATTGACAAACAGACCCACCAGGTATTTAGGTGATCCACCCGGAAATCAAAATGTTGTATTACACCTTTAAGTTTTGAAAACCTAATTATCTTTACAAATCTCTGTTTACTGTTTAAGGTACTTCATGGTATGGCTCCTCCTCTGAGAAGTTTCATCTCTTTAACATCAGAAATATCAGAAAGAGTTACGCGCTCCTCTTCAAGAGGAGAATGTCGGGTCTCCAACAATAACTCGGCTTTAGCCAGAACAGCCTTCTCATATGTGGCCATAAAACATTGGAATAAACTACCAATAGAGATCTTGACTTGCACAGAATTTCCCACTTTTGCACGTCTGACAAACAAATGGCTGCTCTCAAAACAAATCCGTCTACATTAGCGCTGTAGTGTTGTGAGTGACAGAGACTGGTGATCTGAAAGAGAGTGAATGAGGGAGTGATCGGGTATATGGCTGTGCAGAAAGACTGCTCAAAAACATGTTTTTATTCAACAGTTTATTTTTTTTCCTTTTGGTCATTGTAATCTAACTCTAAATGTCTCTCTGTTAAACATCAACCTGCCCAGGGACTACTGGTAGAAATGAGCATTTGGCTATAACCGGGCACCAAGCATCTCTCCTCTTTTGGTTAATGTTTTGTTGTGCTGACCTGACAAATAAATGCATACCATACCATACCATACCATACCATACCATACCATACCCTACCATACCATACCATACCATACCATACCATACCATACCATACCCTACCATACCATACCATACCATACCATACCATACCATACCCTACCATACCATACCATACCATACCATACCATACCATACCATACCATACCATACCATACCATACCATACCATACCAACAGTGGAGGCGGCTGCCATGCAAGGCGCTCAGTCCGTTCACTGGGGGGGGGGCAGTTTAGGGTTCCCACACACACACACACACACACACACACACACACACACACACACACACACACACACACAGGGGATGGCATTGAGGAGTGTGGCAAACTCCATCATTGGGAGTGTTCAATTCGGCAGAAGCCGTAGGCCAAGACCCGCACCCCAACAGACAGGGGGGCCCACACACCAAGGCGGGGAGCCAGCAGCCAGCCTCCAGCCCCCAGTGTGAAGGACCCCCCAGTGTCAAGTAACCCACCTGGGAAACAGTGGAGCGAGAAAAAAAATACTATAATATTGAAATTTCAGATATATTAAAAGACTGACGTCAGAAAAATAAAAAAGTAAAAGTACATAATGGAACAAATGGTGGTAAGAAAAATGTAGGCGGTCAGTTAAAAGCCTGATTAAAAAGATGTCTTTAACCTTCCTTTAACCATGTGGACAGTCTCTGTGTTCCTGAGGTTCTTCGGCAGGCTCTTCCTCAGGCGGGGGCCGTATGGGCTTGAGGCCGCCTCATCGGGGGTCTTGGTTCTGGTTCTGGTCTGGATAATAGGCTGCTGCCAGAGGACCTCAGGGTCCACGGGGGTCGATACACGTACCTGTGGGCTCAGCTCTTGCAGTGATTCATTGAGAGGAGTCGTCTCCCGTCAGGCACCTCTGTCTCCCGACAACAAAACCGCGGAGCTGAAAGAGAGCAGACAGCGAGGACACTATCAGCCAATCAGCTCCCAGCCCACTGGCTTCAGCCAATCCCGTTTGCATTTTCAACCATAAGACAGAAAAGCACTGGAGCCCCGCCTCCTCCTCCTCCTTTCAGACAGCCCACAGGAGAGCTGGAGGGCAGGAAGATGCTCCACCACACGGGGAGACCCCCCCGCCCCGCCCCGCCGCCGCCGCCGAGTCCCCCCAAACTTCCCTTCTGTCCACTCTGAGTCGCTGGTAGGAGTAATGAGAGGATGATGGACTCTCCGTCTTCATGTCTTCCTGGTGAAGCAGGAACCTCAGACTCTCCCCTACTTGTTTGTTTTTTCTTTTTCGTGCTGCAGTTTGGGTCTGATGTGGGATTCTGCATCTCCAGGACACACCAGCTTCTCCACAGCCTGAGGAGGGATGCCTGGTCTGCTGCAGGCTCTGCTCAGCCGGCTCGTCACTGCCGGTCTGTCGGGCGGTGAGCTGCAGCATTAACTCTTTGTTTATGGGGGCAGTCTGCAGGTAACCAGGCCTGATCCCTTTGGATCTCGTCTAACTGAAATGGGATTAGAGGTGTTGAGCATCTGTCCTCTCAATCTGGGTTTTATAAGAGACCAGAACAGATCATGTGGCGAGTTGTGCTCAGTACACCTGGTCCTGCCAGAGGAACCAGGCTGTGACCTGTGACCTGTATCAAGACAGGAGGCGTCGAGAGAGCCGCGTCTGCCAACATTTTGATTGAAATCGAATCCGATCAATGGCAAACTTCAGAACTTCAGAAAGAGAGAAAAAGCCACGGCAGCAGGATCTGCTGAAAGTTAGCAGATCGTCACAGCCGCCCCGTCCAATCAGAAGGCTTCGCCGCCCCCAGCGTTAAGGCGGAATGAATCCTTCCTTTCTCCTATGTAAACAACAAGCTGATAAATATCATCTGAAATAACTTCATTTGGAACCAGTGGCCAGTGTCGTGTTGTTGAGGCGAACTGGCATCTCTTCAGTGGCACGAAGTGGACCAAAAAACAACTTCAGCCTCAAGTGTCCTGATTTTCAACCCAGAAGCGTCTCACGTTTATCAATCCTCTTTTTTTTTTTTTTTTATCTCTAACGACAAGACTGAGTTCAGAAGTTTGACTTTTCTTCTTTCATTGACAAGCTGCACATCTTACTTCCTGGGAAACAAAGCTCAGACCAGTCAATATTCTGTCCCTTTCTCTTCTCCTGATAAGGTGAGATAGTGGGGACAACTGTCCACCAGCCTGGAATCCAGAAGAAAATGTGTCTTTCTGGTGTCTCCAACAATCTCCAGGTAGAAGAAACTGTTGGACGGAGCGGAAGTCTTCCCCAAACTTCCTGTTCCCATTTTCCCCGTCCACAGACTTCCTGTCCCCATAGTCCCCGTCCACAGACTTCCTGTCCCCATAGTCCCCGTCCACAGACTTCCTGTCCCCAGACTTCCCGTCTCCAGACACTTCCTGTAGGATCCCGAGGTGTTTCCAGACCAGGCCAGCCCAGAGACAGTGTCTCCAGCGGGTATAGGTCTTTCCTGGAGCGTCCTCTCAGGGGGACATGCCCCACATATTGAACTTTGATGAATGAAATTCCCAAACTGTTTTGAATCACCTGGAGTACTGCAGTATTTTTTATTTATTTTTTTGATCATTACCATGATGAAGGAGCATCATGAGACGGCGGAGGAGGAAGAAGATCATCCCAGCTGGTTTGCATCGTCTGTGCTTCACATTTTTTTGGCTGCATGCCAACAGTTCAGAGAAATATGAAACAAATCAAATGAGGTTGGAAGTTTGGGAAATAGTTGATGAAACTGGCTTGAAATGTTAGAAAATGGTGAAAAAGTATTTTTGCCAACAGTGTAGAAAAGAGTTGAAATGAGTTCCAGATCGTCCTCTTTCCTTCAGGTTTATCTCCACTGACACTCCAGCCGCCACAAAAACACCCATTCACAAAGCTGGAATTTTAATGTTTAGAACAATGGGTGCTGCTGACAACCACAGTTGGGGTCCGTTACTCAAAAAAAGTAAAGCGTTACCCGTTACTCGTTACTTTTGAAAAAAGAAGTGCCTTACACTACTTGATTACTCCAAGAAAATAGTAAAGAAGTTACACTACTTGTTACTGCATAGTGCTTCCAGAGCGCTGCCATGCGCAGGTCTGTGTATCAACACGTTATTTTAACGGATTGAAAAGAAAACACGTCTTTTAAAATGTTTCATAACCATTGGGATTTACTTCACGTGCTAATACGCCGTCCCCAGGACCACTGCAAGGAGGATTTTGTCCACTTTCGTCAGTCCAGCTCTGACTCCTATTGACTTCCAGCAATTGAGCTAAGCTAACTACGTTGCTAACAGCTGGGATCCAGCCACTGGACGCACAGACACATAAAGGTATTTATGAGCTTGTCTAACTTTGTCAATGATAGGGAAAGGGCGGGGGCCAAAATCTTTGGAGTATTCCTTTAAAAGGGGCATTTACAGTAGGAGGGAGTGCAGTGTTGTCAGTGGGGCACTAATTTATATAAGGCAACCAATTTTACTTTGACAGTTCCATCAGCCCTGACCCAGAAGAGATAGCGAGGAGTTGCTCGTATGGCCACCGTTCCATCTACTGGTGGTAATGAAAATAACTCCACTTTAATAATATTTCGGTTGCTCTATTTGTAGTCATTGTAAAAGTAACGATCGTAGCGTTTCATTTCTAACTCTAGTTTAACTACCAATCTAGGAGGAGTAGTGCCGTTACACTACTTGCTCCCATCAAAAGTAATTTAACTACTTGTAACATTCGTTACTTGTCGTTACATACCCAACTCTGCTGACAACTAACCAAGCTTATGTTGCTCAAAAGTGATGTAAAAACTCAATGTCAGCCACTTGGTACGTTTACATGCAGCCAATAACCCTTTTCAAACTGCTGCTGTTACTGCTGCTGGTACTGCTGCTGCTGCTGTTACTGCTGCTGTAACTGCTGCTGTTACTGCTGCTGTTACTGCTGTAACTGCTGCTGGTACTGCTGCTGTTACTGCTGCTGTTACTGCTGTAACTGCTGCTGGTACTGCTGCTGCTGCTGTTACTGCTGCTGTTACTGCTGTAACTGCTGCTGGTACTGCTGCTGTTACTGCTGCTGTTACTGCTGTAACTGCTGCTGGTACTGCTGCTGTTACTGCTGTAACTGCTGCTGTTACTGCTGCTGTTACTGCTGCTGGTACTGCTGTAACTGCTGCTGGTACTGCTGTAACTGCTGCTGGTACTGCTGCTGTTACTGCTGTAACTGCTGCTGGTACTGCTGCTGTTACTGCTGCTGTTACTGCTGTAACTGCTGCTGGTACTGCTGCTGCTGCTGTTACTGCTGCTGTTACTGCTGTAACTGCTGCTGGTACTGCTGCTGTTACTGCTGCTGTTACTGCTGTAACTGCTGCTGGTACTGCTGCTGTTACTGCTGTAACTGCTGCTGTTACTGCTGCTGTTACTGCTGCTGGTACTGCTGTAACTGCTGCTGGTACTGCTGTAACTGCTGCTGGTACTGCTGCTGTTACTGCTGTAACTGCTGCTGTTACTGCTGCTGGTACTGCTGCTGCTGCTGTTACTGCTGCTGTTACTGCTGCTGGTACTGCTGCTGCTGCTGTTACTGCTTCTGTTACTGCTGTAACTGCTGCTGTTACTGCTGCTGTTACTGCTGTAACTGCTGCTGGTACTGCTGCTGTTACTGCTGTAACTGCTGCTGTTACTGCTGCTGTTACTGCTGCTGTTACTGCTGTAACTGCTGCTGGTACTGCTGCTGTTACTGCTGCTGTTACTGCTGTAACTGCTGCTGGTACTGCTGCTGTTACTGCTGCTGTTACTGCTGTAACTGCTGCTGGTACTGCTGCTGTTACTGCTGTAACTGCTGCTGTTACTGCTGCTGGTACTGCTGCTGCTGCTGTTACTGCTGTAACTGCTGCTGTTACTGCTGTAACTGCTGGTGTTACTGCTGTAACTGCTGCTGCTGTTACTGCTGCTGCTGCTGTTACTGCTGCTGCTGCTGTTACTGCTGTAACTGTTGCTCCTGTTACTGCTGTAACTGCTGCAACTGCTGCTGCTGCTGTTACTGCTGTTACTGCTGATGCTGCTGTTACTGCTGCTGCTGCTGTTACTGCTGCTGCTGCTGCTGTTACTGCTGCTGCTGCTGCTGTTACTGCTGCTGCTGCTGCTGCTGCTGCTGCTGCTGTTACTGCTGCTGCTGTTACTGCTGCTGCTGCTGCTGCTGCTGCTGCTGCTGCTGCTGTTACTGCTGCTGCTGCTGTTACTGCTGCTGCTGCTGTTACTGCTGCTGCTGCTGCTGCTGCTGCTGTTACTGCTGCTGCTGCTGTTACTGCTGATGCTGCTGCTGCTGTTACTGCTGCTGCTGCTGTTACTGCTGCTGCTGCTGCTGCTGTTACTGCTGATGCTGCTGCTGCTGTTACTGCTGCTGCTGTTACTGCTGCTGCTGCTGCTGCTGCTGTTACTGCTGCCGCTGCTGCTGTTACTGCTGCTGCTGTTACTGCTGCTGCTGCTGTTACTGCTGCTGCTGTTACTGCTGCTGCTGCTGCTGTTGCTGCTGTTGCTACAACAGCGGCAGCAACAAATGACACAATGTAAGCATAGCAGGAGACAAGTCGAGCAGACGGACAGAAGCACAGGTGCCTGGCACAGGTGACCCCATCAGGGAGGGAGGAGCAGGGGAACCATGGAGCTGAAACCAGAGATATAGAAACACAAGCAGGACAAACATGAACCCGACAGCCTCGGCCTGTAAAGCTGATGTCTTCACTTTGTACGTTTACATGCAGCCAATAACCCTTTTCAAACCCTTTTCAAACTCGAATACTGGCAATAACCCAATAGCGCGTGGCCATGTAAACACCCGCAAAAACCCAAAAAAGCTCATATTCGAGATTTTAAAATCCCGAAAAAAAACGCTGGGAAAAAAAAAGGCTTCCGTAACACACCATACGAACTGTTATTCTGAGCGTGCACGTCGCACATGCTTCCTTCTGAAAGTCGGCGACTTGTATGGCCTGCAGAAAAATCATGAACAACAGAACAACCGTTCTGTCTGCGTTCCGTCTACAGAACGGAGTCACCGCAGCAGTCTGCCTCTGCAGGCCAGTGGAGGAGTTTGCCAGATCTATAGATCTAGCCCGTAAAAAAATTTGAAACTCGTAGAAAGCAGCCCAAACCTCCATCTCGGTTGAAAATGCACGTTTAAACCATATTTCTATGATTAAAAACACGTCGTAAACACATAATCATTTAATCAACCCCTCCAACGTGTTCAAAAAAGAAGCTTGCTTTGGTGGAAACTCCACCCAACCTGGCAACACAGAGCCACTCCGGTCAGAACTGTTTTGTTTTGAGAACAGCATGACGTGCGCCGTGGTTTGGAAAGGGAGATCCTGATTGAATGCTCTGACTGGTAAACGGGGGAACTCTCTGTCTGTTAAAGCATGTAAACGGGGTTTTCCTGATGTTTCAGAAACCAGATACTGACCTGAGCCCAGATATTAGCTGCATGTAAACGTAGTCATTGAAACAAGACATCTCTTCCTACAGCTGACGGTCAGTGAGCACTGACACCACGATTCACTGCCGATGGAGCATGCGCAGAACCAAAAACAATGTCCCGTTACTCAATATGTGTTTACACGGCGGCACTTTCGAGTTTGAAAAGGAGTAACCCAGGGAGCAGCAGTTACAGCAGTTACAGAAGCAGTTACAGCAGTAACAGCAGCAGCAGTTACAGCAGTTACAGCAGTAACAGCAGAAGCAGCAGTACCAGTAGCAGTTACAGCAGCAGCAGCAGCAGTTACAGCAGTAACAGCAGCAGCAGCAGTAACAGCAGCAGTTACAGCAGCAGTTACAGCAGTAACAGCAGCAGCAGCAGTAACAGCAGCAGTTACAGCAGCAGTTACAGCAGTAACAGCAGCAGCAGTTACAGCAGTTACAGCAGTAACAGCAGCAGCAGCAGCAGTTACAGCAGTAACAGCAGCAGCAGTTACAGCAGTAACAGCAGCAGCAGTTACAGCAGTAACAGCAGCAGTAACAGCAGCAGCAGCAGTAACAGCAACAGCAGTACCAGCAGCAGTAACAGCAGCAGTTACAGCAGTACCAGCAGCAGTAACAGCAGCAGTTACAGCAGTAACAGCAGCAGTAACAGCAGTAACAGCAGCAGTTACAGCAGTACCAGCAGCAGTAACAGCAGCAGTTACAGCAGTACCAGCAGCAGTAACAGCAGCAGTTACAGCAGTAATAGCAGCAGTTACAGCAGTAACAGCAGCAGTTACAGCAGTACCAGCAGCAGTAACAGCAACAGCAGTTACAGCAGTAACAGCAGCAGTTACAGCAGTAACAGCAGCAGTTACAGCAGTAACAGCAGCAGTAACAGCAACAGCAGTTACAGCAGTAACAGCAGCAGTTACAGCAGTACCAGCAGCAGTAACAGCAGCAGTAACAGCAGTAACAGCAGCAGCAGTTACAGCAGTAACAGCAGCAGTTACAGGAGTAACAGCAGCAGTTACAGCAGTACCAGCAGCAGTTACAGCAGTAACAGCAGCAGTTACAGCAGTAACAGCAGCAGTTACAGCAGTACCAGCAGCAGTACCAGCAGCAGTTACAGCAGTACCAGCAGCAGTTACAGCAGTACCAGCAGCAGTTACAGCAGTAATAGCAGCAGTTACAGCAGTAACAGCAGCAGTTACAGCAGTAACAGCAACAGCAGTTACAGCAGCATCAGTCCAGAACACCACTGCTCCTCATGTTCTTCAGTACGAGGAGAAAATGTGAAGAGGAACCTGGGCCCGGGGCGGTTCTGGGTGTTCGGTCCTGCAGGGGCCACACAGCGGACGCTGAGCTTCATTCCTGCTTCACAACACGTCTCAGACAGCGCGTTACATTTGAACATGTCCGGGTAGCAACAGAGGCACAGTGAGCAGTTCCTGCAGTAGCATGACCTCCACCCTTGCTCCAGTCATCTGTTTCCTCCTCGCACGCTGAGTCCGAGTCTCGCCCTGCTTCTTTACCTCAGCGGGGGTTTCTGGTGGGTCGGGCAACAGATGCCGGTTCCGATGTGCACAGAACACAAACGAATGTTCCTTTCACTGGGGATATTCCCATTCGAGCAAATATTGGGGTTAGAAAAGGAGTCCCTCAGAGGTCTTATTCGGGGTTTTAAAAACCGGAATATGAGCATATGAGGCTTTTTGGCGGCGTTTACATGGCCGTGCGTAACCAAGTTATTGCTCATATTCCTGTGGAAGGGCGACTGGCTGCCAGGTGGAAAGGTCTGCTTGCAGAAACAGAACCGTCGGTCGTCTGAGGCATTAACAGATGCAGAAAAATCTGAAAGTGGGAGAGAGGAGGAGGCCAGCAGGGCTCCCTCCACACTCGCTTCCTGTCTGATGTGTGGCTTTAGGAACCAGGACGAATCGTACACAAGCAATATTCAGGATGAGGAGGAGGAGGTGGGGGAGGGGCTAAGAGAGGAGCGCTCCCTGCTCCTAAAACAGGGCCTGAGAGGCTGGATGTGCGCCATGAATGTCTGAGAGCTCTCAAACCAAACCCAGGATCCTTCTTCAAACTGTTGCCAACCAAAAGCTCCACCACAAACAAGAAGACGAGGAGGAGGAGGAGGAGGAGGAGGAGGAGGAGGGCTTCCTCCATCTCTGCCATCACACCAGACAGCGCCACAGTCGCCTCCTGCATGCTCACCAGATTTATGACACTTTGTTACAAGCAACCAAAGCGATCCGAACAGATTCAGCAAAAAAAAAAATCAAAGCAGAGGCGGCGTGGAAACAGCACTGGTGGTAAAATCTGAGCCAGCACTCGGACATTACTGCTCATCTAACGAGAGGCGGCCCTCACAAAGAGACGAACCAAGCATTTTCTTACTGTCACGCCACAAAACTCTTCAGATCAGAGGTGCTGGCCCTGAAGAGGACGCTGGTCCAGCTGGAAATGTGGGGCGACTCACCTTGCTCCTGCTGCCTCTTCAATCATCCAGTCGTCGGAGATCTGCTCCCAGCAGCAGGACGAAGGCTCGGCCAGGACCAGGAGGAGGCCACTGCCTCACATTTCTGCTTTCTGGCTGCAGAGACGATCTTCCTCCCCCCTGTGAAAAGCGCCGTCACTCTGCGAGCGTGGCGAGGAAGCTGCTTCCTCTACGCTGCGGCTGGAAGGGGCCCGTCCTTCAGCGCGAGCAGTGAGTGTGTGTGTGTGTGTGTGCCGTCTGCAGAGGCTGCCATGTCTCCCATTGTTCCAGGGCGAGTGAGGCAAGCTTCCTACCCCAATAGACCCTGCCTACTACACCAGCTGTGGAACAGCCCCTCCTCCGCCAGCACCTCCCTGCCTGTGCTGCTGCTGAACATTAACCCCACAGCTGCCGGATCGGGCCATACAGCCTGGAGGAGGAGGGGGGGGCGGGCTGAGGTGGGGGTTGTGTTTCAAATTGAGACCCCAGCTAGTAGTGGACAAAGAGACGCAGCAAAGAGAGGAAATCCAACAGGACTGCTGCAGCCCTCAGTGGCCTAGAAAGCAAACAGGCTCTGTGCTAAGAGGATTGGCTTTCTCAATCACGTCGGCAGGACGTGCTGGACCCAGGAAATGAAGAGTTCCTGTAAAGCACAATGAGCTACGGCCAGGAAGCTGCAGCTGATCGCAGCTTGCACTGCTGGTCACTTCAGGCAATTGACAGTTTTGTGCTGAAAAATGCTCTTGCTCACTCGCCACGAGTCAGCATGACTCAACCTGAAGCCTGAAGCTCTTATGTTGTCAAATGAACGATTAAAAGATACAGCTATGCTGGAGCACATGCTAACGGAGAAGAGAAGCTGGGTTTCTTATACAGTACCAACCAGACGACAGGCATTTTACAAAGGCACAGGAAAGTGAAAATCTACGACCGCAAACAATGAATATCAGTCTTTAACAGATCAATCGATATCAGCTGGAGGTAAAACTTGATGAAGCGTTGTCCTGAGAGGTCAATGAAAGAAAGAGCTCGTCTTCACTTCTAAACTGTACGACCATCTAAAGTCGGGGTTTGTCACCCTGTGTGGAAAAAACTACCACTGCTTCCTGTTCCTTCAATCAGTCATGACTTCCTGTTATAGAATATAACATTATTGTTTCAGGGATTCCAAAAGGCCTGATTCAACTATTAAAAGGATCCAAATTCAATCAAACTCAGAAAATTGAAAATCAGATATTAATAAATGGACTGGATATAAATAAATGCTCAAACAAATTAATTAGAAATAATATTCAACCCGCAGGTCGACCGGCAGCAACATCCTATTGGAACTCCATATACGGTGAAATAGACTGGAACCAGGCCGGGCTGGTGGGAGAGGAGTTCTGCATCAGTAACAAAATCAAAGAGATATCCTTTAAAATTCTTCATAATATTTATCCAGCCAAAAAAACATTGCAAAGATTTAAGTTAGACATAGACTACAGCTGCTGTTTTTGTGCAAAGGAGATGGAAACAATACGACACCTCTTCTATCAGTGTAATTTCAGTCAAATTTTCTGGGCTAAAGCTGGAATGTTTTTGTCAAATAGAACCAAAGGAACCGTCCGCCTCCAGGAGATCCACATTCTTTTCAACACCAACTTCCGCCAAAATATAGAAACAACCCTGTTAACGCAGTTAATAATACTGCTGGGGAGATTTCATATCCACAAAATGAAACGGGCGGAGAGGAAACCGAACTGGAACCACTTTCTAGAAGAACTGAAACTTTACATAAAATGCATCGCTAACATTGGAAACTTAAAGGCTGTAAAGACTCTGGCTCTCATGGAGAAATTCTGCACCGATCTGATGGATCAGTAAATCCCTTGTCCGGTAGCTTATTGTTGTTTTTTTCTATTTTCTTATGAACGTTGTTATTTTGTGTAATAAAGGCTCCCCTGGCGGCAGAGCTGCTGATACCTTTGATTGTAATGACGTGTGAACGGTGTGTGTCTGTTTAAATGTTTTATGTTTGTCTGTATTGTTTAGTCTCTTAATAAAAAATAAAAAAAAAATAAAAATAAAGTCATGACTTCCTGTTCCTTTAGCCCGTCACTACTTCCTGTTCCTTTAGTCCACCACTACGTCCTGTTCCTGTAGTCCACTGATGCTTCCTGTTCCGGTAGTCCACCACTACTTCCTGTTCCTGTAGTCCACCCACCGCTGCTTCTTGTTCCTTTAGTCCACCACTACTTCCTGTTCCTCTAGTCCGCTGCTGCTTCCTGTTCCTGCAGTCCACCACTGCTTCCTGTTCCTTTAGCCCGTCACTACTTCCTGTTCCTTCTGTCCACCACTACTTCCTGTTCCTGTATTCCACCACTGCTTCCTGTTCCTTTAGCTTGTGATGAGCCAGCTCAGCTGCTCCTCTGGATGTGGAAGAATAGCAGCTCTACTCCGAGCTCCTCCCCTGGTGACGTAGCTCCTCCCTGGTGACGTAGCTCCTCCTCCCTGGTGACGTAGCTCCTCCTCCCTGGTGACATAGCTCCTCCTTCCTGGTGACGTAGTCCCTCCTTCCTGGTGACAAAGCTAGTCCCCCTGGTGACATAGCTCCTCCTTCCAGGTGACATAGCTCCTCCTCCCTGGTAACATAGCTCCTCCCCTGGTGATGTAGCTCCTCCTCCCTGGTGACATAGCTCCTCCCCCTAGTGACGTAGCTCCTCCCCTGGTGATGTAGCTCCTCCCCTGGTGATGTAGCTCCTCCTCCCTGGTGACGTAGCTCCTCCTCCCTGGTGACGTAGCTCCTCCTCCCTGGTGACGTAGCTCCTCCTCCCTGGTGACATAGCCCCTCCTCCCTGGGGACATAGCCCCTCCTTCCTGGTGACATAGCTCCTCCCCCTGGTGACTTAGCTCCTCCCCCTGGTTATGTAGCTCCTCCTTCCTAGTGACATAGGTCCTCCTCCCTGGTGACAGAGCTCCTCCCCTGGTGACATAGCTCCTCCCCTTGGTGACGTAGCTCCTCCCCCTGGTGACGTAGCTCCTCCTCCCTGGTGACATAGCCCCTCCTCCCTGGGGACATAGCCCCTCCTTCCTGGTGACATAGCTCCTCCCCCTGGTGATGTAGCTCCTCCTCCCTGGTGACATAGCTCCTACCCCTGGTGATGTAGCTCCTCCTCCCTAGTGCCGTAGCTCCTCCTCCCTGGTGACAGAGCTCCTCTCCTGGTGACATAGCTCCTCCCCCTGGTGACTTAGCTCCTCCCCCTGGTGATGTAGCTCCTCCTCCGTGGTGACATAGCTCCTCCTCCTGGTGATGTAGCTCCTCCTCCCTGGTGACATAGCTCCTCCCCCTGGTGATGTGGCTCCTCCTCCCTAGTGCCGTAGCTCCTCCTCCCTGGTGACAGAGCTCCTCTCCTGGTGACATAGCTCCTCCCCCTGGTGACTTAGCTCCTCCCCCTGGTGATGTAGCTCCTCCTCCGTGGTGACATAGCTCCTCCTCCTGGTGATGTAGCTCCTCCTCCCTGGTGACATAGCTCCTCCCCCTGGTGATGTGGCTCCTCCTCCCTAGTGACGTAGCTCCTCCCCCTGGTGATGTAGCTCCTCCTCCCTAGTGACGTGACTCCTCCTCCCTGGTGACATAGCTCCTCCTCTGGTGACATAGCTCCTCCCCCTGGTGACATAGCTCCTCCCCCTGGTGATGTAGCTCCTCCCCCTGGCGATGTAGCTCCTCCTCCCTGGTGACATAGCTCCTCCCCCTGGTGATGTAGCTCCTCCTTCCTGGTGACGTAGCTCCTCCCCTTGGTGATTTAGCTCCTCCTTCCTAGTGACGTAGCTCCTCCCCCTGGTGATGTAGCTCCTCCCCCTGGTGATGTAGCTCCTCCCCGTACCTCTAAAGGAGCGCCCAGCCCCCATATGGAGGCTGGTTTGGCCCTCTGTATTCGGGACCTTGTGCTTTTGATCTTGGCGCACATGATGAGCTCAGGTGAGGCTGGGAGCAGAACCGATGGCTCAGCTCAAGCCAACCTTATTTATGTCGCACTTTAATGATGTTGCTGGATGGAGCTCCACTGCTCAGCTCCTGTTTCACCGCTGCAGACGCTGCCCTGATCCTCCGGTCGACCTCGCAGTTCACACGCTTTATCCTCCGGACAGGAATCACTATTCACCACGTCCACAAACACTTCTGATCCAACAGCAGGAAGACTTAATTTTTTTTAATTTTTTTTTTTGATGAGAGAGTTTGTCAACAGTTGTATCTTTTCTGAGCGTCTTTTCCCCAGCGTCCCAGCGTCTTGTTTTGGGTTCATCAGCTCAGGTCTGGGACTCATCAACAGTCCAGATTCAGTGAAGCTGCATCATCCTCGAACCCCAGACATCTCGGACATCCCGGACATGACAACCCGAGTCAGATGACAACATAACTGGAGGCTGAGGCAGCAACAACTACAACAGTAATAACAACTGCAACAACAACACTGGCTGCGTTTATATGAGACAGGGAGCGTATTGTCGATCGGTGTAGACCAGTGTTTCTCAAACTTTTTAAACAGAGTACAACCTCAGAAATAATTAGGCTTTCCAAGTACCACCATGATGACCAAAGTGAAAAAAAGAAAACAACACCCACAGGAAGCAGGTATATTTCTAATAGTCTTGGTCTTCATGTTTTTGTTTAATTCTGTCAGCCACAGTTAGCAAAGGCAGAGCACTAGAACTGTCACACACAAAGGGGCAACTCTCCCTCTCACTTACATCCTCACTCTCTCACTCTCTCTCTCTCTCACTCTCTCTCTCTCTCTCTCTCTCTCTCACGCGTGTGCGCACTCACGCAGCGTTGTTTGTTGCTAACGCTAGCAGATGCCGGTGACTTCGGCTACGCTGCTTAATCAGCCTCCTGACAGCCTCGTGTTCACTTCACTGTTGTCAGCTTCAGTTCCAGCAGGGCTGCTGGTTCTATTCTCCTCCTGTTCTGCACTTCTTTTGCTAATAGCTCCTGTTTGGAGCCACATCTGTAGAGTTTTCGGACCTCTCGTGGCTCGCTCATGACGGTGAAGCTCAGCCAGTTTAATCGTGGATGACTGCTGCGTGACTGAACGTGAGCACGTCGCAGTCCAACACATTATATTAGAAGAGAAAAACTGACTGTGAATTGCAGTGGATTGGATGTGTTTTAACTTGAAGTTATTATGTATTTTGGTGGTATTATTTGTTTCTGAAAGTTCTGACTTTTAACTAATCTTCAAAGAATATATACATTTCTGTGATTCCCCCGCGTACCACTAGAGGGAGCTCACGTATCACCAGTGGTACGCGTACCACAGTTTGAGAACAGAGGTTGTAGACCACCTCGTACAATCGGCTCTGAAATACAATCTGGTCCGAGTGAAGCGGATCCACTCGGGTGTTTACATGACGCATTCACAATCCACTCCATCGTATAAGCGGATTATACGGGCGCATGTAAACGTGCCTACTGACAAGTGTGACACTGACGACAACAAAATCAACAACTTTGCAAAGACAAGTGCAACTGCGACAACAGCAGCAGCAGCAGGAGCAGCATGTGCAACAACACCAACATCTACAGCACCGAAACATCAACGACAGAAACAAAAACACCTGCAACAAAACACCACCAAAGCAGGGCGTGCCAGAGGGGGAGGAGCCTATCAGCCGTCACATGATGCAGGACGTCAGGCGAAAGCCTCACACTGTGGGATGCGAAGCAGGTCTGCAGCTCGGACAGAAAAGTGGTGTTTTTTTAGAGTGTGACCTGAATTGAGCCGACAGGAGACCTGACCCGGATCGACTCTGGACGCTGCGCCACACTTCCTCGGGTCAAATCAAAGCCCTGAACCCTGGGGCACACATGGGAATATTGCTGGTTTCAAGCCTTTGTCAGTCTAATCCAGAAAGTGTCCCAGATCTCCAGAGCGCAGACAGGATGAGGGGAAACCCAGACAGAACCCTGCACCAGCAGTCCTGACATTCCAAACCCAACCACAGCAAAGAAAGACAAGCAGGACAGACGCCGAGCGTCCCATCAAAAATCACAGATTCAGAAAGAGCTGGCCATTTATCCTCTTATCAGCGGCACATATGGCAGTGCTGGCCACTGTGTCCTCTGAGCCAAGCTGCTAATCTGTGAACTGAGAGGACGTCTTCATGTCTCGCAACACGGAAACGCTTTAATCAACTCAAGCTGCAGCCAGATGTTCCTCACAGCCTGTTGCAGTCAAAGCATCTGAAACATGCAACGAGTTCAGGTTTTACTACATCTAAGGCTACTTTGGACAGTTGATCAGACAAGTTGAGGATCTGACATCAGGAGAAGGCTGAGAGCAGTGGGGGAAGGCCTCCTCTGGAGGGGTCGGGCGTCCGGGGTCTGGGTGCTGCTTTATCCTAGCTCACCCCCCAAAAACAGAAGCAATGGTAACACTTTACTTGAAGCCCACCTCCAGAACGCATTACAAGTACATTTATAAAGCATTATAATGCCACTATAGCACCGTATAACGCTAGTTATAAACACTCATAAATGATCACAATGCTTCATAACCCACTATACAGCATAGGGTTAGGGTCAGGGCCTGATGTTATAAAGCACTGTGATCATTTATGAGTGTTTATAACTATAGCTACACATTAGGGAAGCAAATTATCGAGTAATTCATTAATCGATAGTTGTTTCATCTTATCGATCGATTATTGATTAATTGATAAACGGCAATTTTTCTGCAAGGCTGAATTTCCCTCTGAATCAATCAGTTCCTTTCTACAAAAATGCTGTCTTTCTTATGAAAGAGAAAATGCAAATCATATTCCTTAATAAAACATTTATTCTTAACAGCAGGGAACAACACATTCACAACTAGAACAATGCATTAACAAGGCTAATTTAAGGCTAGTTGAAACATGAAAATAAATAAGTGCACCGTCTGTTAGAAGTAAAACAAATAGAACAAAAATAAAGGTGACTTTAACTTGAAAATAAATTAGTGCACAGTCTCTTATTTAGCAGTATAATAAAATACATAAATCTGAAAAGAAATGAAGTCACAATTGGACTATTAGCACCATTTATAATCCTCCTTTACATTAAAACACAGGCTGCCTGTCAACAACTAAAACCGTCCCTGAGAATAACGGATGCGCCCAGAAACCAAATGGAAATGTCCATGCCATGGTGGTCCTCACTGCAAAGCGTGAGACTTATCTAAACGTTTTTCAATATATGAGCACTCGCCGTCCCGACGCTGCGGTGATTGCAGGCTGAGCTGCTCGCTCCTCACAGCACGGCTAAATGTCACGTATTGAGGAGATAATTTAGCGAAGTTGTGGAGGAGTTGTACTTTAAAATACTTCCACAGTTTGTGCATTTGGCGTCTTTGTCGTCATGAACCAACTGAAAGTGGTTCCAAACCGAGCTCCGTCTTGTCCCTTCATCCTGCCAGCTCACCGCTTCTCGTCTGTCTTGTTGTTGTCGTCAGACGCCGGCTTCTTCTGTGTTACCCTGTGTGTCAAAGACGTCTGGCGTCAAGCGCGCCCTCATGCGGGCTTGAAGGGAATTACAGGTTCAAAACGCAAATAATTGCAAGTAATTTATTTTAATCGAGTAATTTCTTATCAACAATTAAGTGAAAATCGATTAATTGTTTGCATCCCTGCTACACGTGCTATAATGGCATTAAAATGCTTTATAAATGTACTTATTATGCGTTATGGAGGTATGCTTCAAGTTCAGTGTTACCAAAAATAGTCTTAGGTTTTTCGTGAGGAAAACAAAGTCATTTCAAGGTAGTCCTCTATTGTGTGGAGGTCATGATGAATCTGAGGACCGATGATAAAAGATAAGACATTTCACAAGTTTCCTTTCGTTCATACAATAAGTGTCCTTTAGACTCTGTTGGTCCAAAAATGTTGAATTTCAACGATCATCTTTGATTTTTAGGAAATTCCAAAGTGAACTAATCCTACTTTATTAATCCTTGGCTGAGATTTCTCTTTTGCCACCTTGACTCACTGAGTTCCAGAGAGTGTGTGTGTGTGTGTGTGTGTGTGTGTGTGTGTGGGGGGCAGCAGCCTCATTACAGCTCTCCACAGCGAAGGCAGACAGGCAGGGACGTCCTCCACCGGTCAACCAGCAACAACTCCTCAAAGACCCGAACGGGGCCGTCCGGGGGCCACAGCTCAGCCTCAGCGGGACCAGACCAGACCAGAAGCACTTCCCCTTTAAGAGGGTCAAAGGTCAAGCGGCCAACATGACCCGAATGAGAGTCGCTCACATGATCCCCTCAAGCTCAGCAGAGAACCACGGTCACTGCCAACATGGAAGGCCTGCCGTCCCCCGCCCCACCGCCAGGTTCCTGAAGGTTCCTGACCCTGCTGAAGACCGGTTCTCGGGATTCTCATCAACCCCGACGAGACGTGTGGCGGCTTCAACACGATGCAAACGCCACGGAAAGAGGAAGAGCGAGGCTCAATCCTACAGCACTGCGTCTCCCTCATGTCCGGATTACATAAGACCACGTCTCTCAGTGTCCCCAAAACTAAGACAGGTTCTGTCCATCGGTCCGACCGGATCAGCCAGGAGTGACTCATCCAACATGGCACCCAGAGATCAGTCTCAGCCTCTCATCAGCTGAGCTGCACTTCTTTTCCTCCAACAACAGCTGCTTCAGTTTTCACAAAATCAGAAAATCAACACAAATGGTCTCCAGTCTAAACAAGGCGGTGCTGCCATATCTTAGTTCAACAGGCCCCGTCTGACCTGAGGCGAACTGCTGGACGCTGAAACTGGCTGCATTTCAAAAGGACAGAGAGGTTAAAGGTCAAGCCTTGGCCCTTGAAAGGTGTTGTCGTATCTTGGTTGCTCAGCAGAAGCTAAATATCACCGGTTCAATGTGGTTTTTTCAGAACTTTCAACAATCGGCTCATGTTGTGTTTCTACTGACTTTATGAAACAGGCGCTTCTCAAACCAGAGCTCACAGGAACCGTCGACAGAAATGAACACCCAACAAAGAAGAACGCAGACGCTGTCACGAGGCCCAGACTGAGAGCCAAAGCATGAAACTAGCGGCATTAAAAACACTGAACGGGAGCCCGAGGAGGCAGGAGAGGCAGGACACACCCCTTCAGGGACCAGATGCACTGAGTCACGGACACACACACACACACACACACACACCCTGTGACAAAAACTGAAGTGGCACTAAACATCCGGATGCAGAAGAGGACTGGGCGGCTGCGACTGGAGCCCACTTCATGGAAGAGCTTCCAACACAGCCCTTCACTGAGGTGGATCCAAACCTACTGATTAGTTGTGTGGGTAACTCTTTACTTGAAGCCCCCCTGTATAACACATTCTAAGTACATTATAGCACTGTATAACTATAGTTATAAATGATCTCACTGCTTTATAGCATCAGGCCCTAACCCTAACCCTGTGCTGTATAGTGGGTTATAAAGCATTGCGATCATTTATGAGTGTTTAGAACTAGCGTATCGGCCCGATTATAAGACGACTATTTTTCAAATATCATTTTGTGAAAATGAAAATATGTTGAAGACAATAAGGTTACTCATAAAATAACTTTTTATTGTACAATTATTCTAAACCCAAAAACTCAACAACAGAGATAACATTTCACGTCATTTAAGATTAAAAAAATTATTGCGGTATCAAATTAAAAATATATTCTTTCTCATAATAAGCAACAATAAGCAACAATTAAGAACCTCAAAGGTTCAGGGACTTCCTGTGTCCGCCCAATGGAGTGAGGACGTGAGTTTGTGCAGCTCCGCTTTAAATAACGATTTACCCCTACTAAACCAAGCTAACTAGACAATCTGCTGGTATACTTAAAATCCTTGGCCTTTTCTAACAATGTCACCCAAACCAGCAACTCGCAAGCTCTCATAAAAAATGACAGAGGCAACTCCAGCAAAGGCTAACACCAAAATTAGCCAGTTAGCGCCAACACCTACAGAAGCTAAAGCGGCATCAGAGGACAACAACGTGGTGGAAACTAGAGGTCGACCGATACGGGTTTTTTGGGGGCCGATGCCGATGTTCTCCAAGTTTGGGCAGCCGACGCCGATATGCATAGCTGATTTTTCCAATTTGATATTTAGGCTGATTTTTTAATAAAAATATATATTTATCACATTTTTGTGAAATGCAGCAATTTCTGAGCAACTAAAAGAAATCTATTACAACAAGTGGTGTCCAGTCCTCTGAACATTTATTCAGCTTTCAAAACAATGAAATATGTTGTCTGAGTGAACACACAATGCAACAAGCAGCAGTAAACATTCACACTCTTCTGAAAGTGTCAAAAAAGAAATTTAAACTTTAATGTAATTTGAACAAAAGCAGTCAGAAACAAGGCTGTAAGAAAAGCCATACATACAAATAAAAACAGAACTCCGGTCAGGCGTTATGTGGAGGAATTTGCGGGTGGCTGATACATGCTTCAGAAAAAGCCCCATGATTGATTATTTACTCTTTTATTTACTCTCGCCATTTCCTCCTATTTACTCTGTTCTGTTGTTAACTCCAGTAGTGGTGTGTTTTCAGCAACAGGGCTGAACACGCACAAGTAGAGTCAGCTCAGACCAGCTGACCTCTACTGCTGAAACTGATCACCAAGTAGCATCTGAAGTTAACGACATGCAGGGTTCCTCCAGACCTTTCCAGTCCGGGCGCCCTGCCCACGCTGAACTGTGCAGCGACCGGACGACGGAGAAAAAGAAGAAAAAAATAACTCTCCGACGGTCGAACACGGCAGCATTAGCAGCGTTAGCACCGCGGCACGACGCGCTCCCCGGCCAAACTTGTTGTTCTGCAGTAAACACTGATCTGCTGCAGACTGGAGCCACAGAGCCGCAAAAACGTTGAAACGTTCAACAAATCCATTCCTCACTGCAGCTGCAACAGATGCAGCTTTTCCCACAGCCTGGATTCCACCGAGCACGCTCCGCTCTGACGTAACTGAATGCAGCAGCGCCACAGGGGTCCTTTCTTGAGCGGCAGCTTTAGCTGCCCGCACATGTGCCTGATCAGAAATTGCGTCATTTTATACAACTGATCAAAAATTGGCTTTTTAAAAGAAAATACGGCCGATGGCCGATGGAGAAAAATGTCCAAATATCGGCCTTGTATATTGGCCGGCCGATAAATCGGTCGACCTCTAGTGGAAACCACTCAAGCAGCCAGAGAACGCACGGAAGGGTCGGTTATTACTCTACGGACACTGCAAAACGCACTGAGATCTTTTTGTGAGGAGTTGTCCGCGGACATAAAAACACAAATTGGGACCTTGCATGGAGAATTACGCTGAGACATAGCTGCGCTTCAACAAAAAACCCAAGAGGATATCAACAACCTCCGAGGTGAGCTTTCCTCACAGATGAAGACATTAACAGACAACCAAAGTGAGTCGATAAATAAACAGCGTGAGATGGAAAAGTCGCTCACCGATGTTGGAGATAGGGTTGTGGCACTTGAAAAAGCAAACGAAAGGCTGTCCAATGATTACAAAAAAGCGCTTGAAAAGTGCATGGATCTCGAAAACAGAAGCCGCAGACAGAACATCCGGATTGTTGGAGTTGACGAAGATTCAGAAAAGAGCAATCCTACACGCTTCGTGGTCGACCTTGTGATGCAGATATTGGGAAGAGAAAACTTCCGCTCCCCACTCATCATTGACCGTGCGCACAGAACTCTTGGCCCGAAACCTGGACCCGGTGAGCGCCCTCGTGCACTTCTCGTCCGCCTGCATTATTACACGGGTAAAGAAAAGATCCTCCAACTTTCCAGGGAGAAGGGCCAACTTCTGTACAACGGCTCCCCAGTGCACATCTTTCCGGATACGTCCCCAGAAGTGACCAGACTCCGCGCATCGTTCAAGCATGTTAAAGCCAAGTTGCGCACCTCGGATGTCCCTTACAGCTTGTTCTACCCAGCAAAATTGTTGATTACGGCAAAAGGATCCAGATATGTGTTTACTGACCCACAGGAGGCTGAAAAATTTGTCGCAGAAATCACGACAGCCTAAGAAGGAATGTGACGCCTGTGCACAGAGGACGAGTTGAGAAATCGGGAGTTTGATCAATGGATATATTGCTTCCTTGGTTTAAGAGAAGATCGTGGAACTGACACCTTATTTTGGATACAAGTGAGTGTACTATTACTAATACTGTTTTTTTCTTCTTCTCTAATTCAGTTTTTTTTCTTTTTTCGTTTTTTAATCCTCTTTGTTGATTTTGGTAAATAAGGAAAGAGCATGGTGTTTTGTGCTGCCTTGTTCAGAAGCAGGAAACAAAATTAAAAAAAGGGAAAAAAATGGAAGGAAAAACAAGTTACCTTCCAGATAAGTTAATCACATACAAATTTAAAAAGGGGTCTTGTATGACATCCAAAGATTAAAACGAGGAACTTAATGGGAAATCATAGAAGAGAGTTTTCTTACCTCTCAAGTTTAGGTGTTTACTTTTATTGCAGTGGCTGCAGAAGGTATATTTCTAAAATATTTGGAAAACTGAGTGAGTTGGAGTTCAGGGCCGTAGGCCAGATTACGCTTTCTTTGATGTATATGATGTGGGGTTTTTTCTACTTGGTGCGTTTTTGCACTTTTTTTCTTCTTCCCTTTCCTTTTTTCTACCCTTTTTGCTGGTGGTGGTGGGGGGGGGGGGGGGTTACTGGTGTATTTTTTCCATTCTATCACTGACTGACAAGAATGTTACAGAATGCAATTAAGATCATTTCTTGGAACTGCAAAGGAATCAATGGTGCTGTGAAGCAAGGCAATGCTCTCTCCCACTTAGAGAAACGAGGGACAGATATTGGTTTCCTTCAGGAGACTCACCTTAAAGATAAAGACCACAACAGACTTAGAAGTAAATGGTTAGGGCAAATCTATCATTCTAATTTCAACGCAAAAAGCAGAGGGGCAGCTATAATAATTAAAAAAAAAACCAACAACTCTTTTTATCATGAGCAAAGTAATCCCAGACAGTAGAGGTAGATATGTAATTTTGATAGGAACACTTTATAATTTATTTATTTAGAGATTAGATCTCCATTAGTCGTCACCTGGGTGACAACTAGTCTTCCTGGGGTCCAGAGCAAAGCAAACATCACATATCAAAGTACACAAGATTAAAACACAGAATAGTGAACAGAATACACAAGATAAAATAATCATAAGAAGCAGTGCAGAAACCCGTTATTAATATAGAAAAGGGTGAAAAGAATGTATATTCGCAAATGATATAGAGTGAAACAAGACTTATCATATTAATAAGCATCTACGCTCCAAATATTGATGACGACCAGTTCGTACGCTCTCTTTCCTCAGGACACGCACAAACTTATTATCGGTGAGGATTTCAATTTAATATTGGATCCGCAACTAGATTGATCTTCACAGAGAGCAGTGACTCTATCAAAATCAGCTACCTTCATGAATGCTTACAAACTCATAGATCCTTGGAGAACTTTATTTCATGATGAAAAAGAATACTCTTTCGTTTTACCAGTGCATCATTCTTTTTCCAGGATTGATTTTTTTATTAGATCGAGATTTATCATCAAAAGTTCAGCATTGTGAGTATAAAACAATTATTCTGTCAGATCATAGCCCTGTTTTGTTACAAATTGACATTGCATAAAAAAACCACAAAGAAATGGAGACTTAATAAACTATTAATGGACAACACAGGACAGGAAGAAATTAAAAAGCATATTGAATCATTCTTAGCTATTAATGATACACCAGATGTAACTAAATGTACACTCTGCAGGGCATGAAATTCATCAAAATTTTAACAGGCCCTCCAATATTTTTCAGCAGGTCCTCAGAAAATGTTAACAGGTCCTCACAAGTTTTAACAGATCCTTAATTTTCAATTTTGTAAAATGCTGATCAAAAACAGGATCCAACAATAATTTCTTAATTAAATTGTTGTATTTTGTTGTGCTTGTTTAGTTGTGTTTCTGTGTATCTGCTGCTCTGTGTCTGGGATGGTTTATCTTCTCATGCTATATGGACCGCCCTCAGTTGCAAATTTATAAAATGATTTTTATTTATTTTGCTGCAGGTCTGCATGTTGCTAATTGCTGGTTGAAGCATCCCAGCTTTGACTAGTTCCTCTGGTGGTGGCGGCTCATTAACCCTGGAATCCAAACCAGCACAGATCACATTTCTTATCATGTCGTTGCTCCCAGTTGAAACTACAGATTTTAGCTGAGATCCTGCTGATGGCTGTGAATGTTGGTGTAGATTCTGGTTCTGTTCAGGTCTTAATCTGACCAGGTTTTGTCTGTGTATGTATCAGACCCTGGAGGACCAGTAGACCCTGGAGGACCAGTAGACCCTGCAGGACCAGTAGACCCTGGAGGACCAGTAGACCCTGCAGGACCAGTAGACCCTGCAGGACCAGTAGACCCTGCAGGACCAGTAGACCCTGGAGGACCAGTAGACCCTGGAGGACCAGTAGACCCTGCAGGACCAGTAGACCCTGGTGGACCAGTAGACCCTGCAGGACCAGTAGACCCTGGAGGACCAGTAGACCCTGCAGGACCTCTCTCGCTGATGTTCATTGACGTTGTTCTGTATTTGCGCCCATGCCTGCAGCTGTGACTTCCTCATTCAGGGCTGGAGAACTGTAGCATCGCAGTAAATCATTAACTGTTTTGGCAGATTTGCATATTCACAGTTACTACTGTTCACACCCACTGCTGTCATCGTGTTCTGAAGTACCGTATTGGCCCGAATATAAGACGATGTTTTTTTCCAGAAACTGCATCCTCAAAAGTGGGGTGGTGTTATAATGGCGGACTTACGGTAGATGGTCAATACGCATCCGCACCACTAGATGGAGCCAAAGTATCACTGAGCAGAGAGCGAGTGGAACACGGCTATTGTAGCCCATTTCCCGGACACGTCTGTGAACAGTGGCTTCTGATACCTGGACTCCAGCTTCAGTCCACTGTCTCTGAAGCTCCCCCACATTCTGGAAGCGGCTCTTCTTCACCATGCTGTCCAGCCTGCGGTCATCTCTCTTGGCTGTGCAGCGTTTCCTGCCACATTTCTCCCTTCCAACAGACTTTTTGTGAATGTGCTTTGAAACTGCACTCTGTGAACAGCCTGCTCTTTGAGAAATGTCTTTTTGTGTCTTACCCTCCTGATGGAGGGTGTCAATGATGGTCCTCTGGACAGCAGTCAGAGCAGCAGTCTTCCCCATACTTGTGATTTAGTTTACTGAACCAAGCTGAGTGTTTTTCAAGGCTCAGGAAACACTTGCAGGTGTTTCGAGTTATTTAGACGATTCAAGTGATTAGTTAAATAGCCTTCTAGTATACTTTTTCATGATATTCTAATATTTTGAGATAGGATTTTTGAGTTTTCTTAAGCTGTAAGCCATAATCAGCAATATTAAAATAATAAAAGGCTTGAAATATCTCAGTTGATTTGTAATGAATCCAGAATGTATGACATTTTTGTTTTTTTAATTGCATTTCAGAAAATAAAGAACTTTATCACAGTATTCAAATTTTCTGAGACAGTCCTGTATAAGTTTACTTAAAGCAACACTAAGGAACTTTCAGTTTTCGTTGATTTTGGCGGCGCCAGTGGACAAAGCGGTAGTGTTTTGCCTGAAGGAATACTACAGTTCCCATGAGGCCTAGCGTGGCGTGGTAACATGCTGCTCCCGGTGGCGTGCTGTCCGACTGAACTCACCTTCATTTGTTTCCAGTGGCTGTGTGAAGGACGGATAGCGACGAGGTCATGAATCTGATGGTGGATAAACAATGTTATATCATGATGTGACGCACGCCGTAAAGCAGTCCGGACATTTGGAGAGTTTTAGTGTGCAGGGTTCCTCCCACCCTCCTCACAGCTGCTCAGTCCAAGTGAAGCAATACTGACGCCCTCAGGCCGCGACAGAGGGTCATTCAGCTAGCTGTAGGTCGATGTATCATCACAAAAGATATTAGAATGTTTTATTAAAGGGCAACTCCGGTTTTTTGACACCTGGACCTTATTTCTAGGTGTGTCCTGCTCATATACTCACTCAGACAAACACTGTGCAGCTCGGAGTCCTTCAGAAGTTATTTAGATCCAAACGATGTAGCCGCACTAGCGGGGGCCGCAGCAACGGAGCGTTAGCGCGGGACATCATCTCTGCAAAGTCGCTCATTTCGGCTGTATTTCTTCATCCATCGGCGCTGGGTTGCCTTTTGGTCGGAAGGGGGGCCTCCGGCGGTGTCCCGCGGCCTGGCTTGGAGCGCGCATCCGCCGGGCGGCGGAGATCTGGATTCTCCCGGCGAGGAGAGCGCTCCGGCCTCAGCGCGGCGGGCCGTCGTGCGTCCCGCGGCCGGCGTGGAGCGTGCATCCGCCGGGGAGCGGAGATACGCTTCCTCCCGGCGAGGAGAGCGCTCCGGCCTCAGCGCGGCGGGCCGTCGTGCGTCCCGCGGCCGGCGTGGAGCGTGCATCTGCCGGGGAGCAGAGTTCCGCATCCTCCCGGCGAGGAGAGACGTCCAGCGGCCCAGCGGCGGCGTGTGAGCCGTGCGTCTTCGCCGGTGTCCGGAGCCTCCGTGGAGCAGCTGAGGGCCGTTTTCCAACTCGGCCCCTGGAAGTCAGACGCCGGGGCGCCGTGACAGCCGAGGCCGACTCAAAGTGCCTCTCTGCTGGGGAGAGGAGCGCCGCAACGTTCCCATCCGAGCTAATTGTGGCTAAGTTAGCGAAAACTGTCAGCTGACCCACCTGAAGACGGTAGACGAGCTGACTTTATGATAACACTGGCGATGGAGGAAAAATACAGCCGAAATGAGCGACTTTGCAGAGATGATGTCCCGCGCTGAAGCTCCATTGCTGTGGCCCCCCCGCTAGTGCGGCTACATCGGTTGGATCTAAATAACTTCTGAAGGACTCCGAGCTGCACCATGTTTGTCTGAGTGAGTATATGAGCAGGACACACCTAGAAATAAGGTCCAGGTGTCAAAAAACCGGAGTTGCCCTTTAAGGTTGAAAAGTTCCTTAGTGTCGGTTTAATGTTGACTATAAAATATTGCAAAGATTCTGTCAACACGCCTGGGAAATATCCTTCCCACTATTATATCTCAAGACCAGACAGGATTTATAAAAGACAGACATTTATTTTATAATTTAAGAAGATTGATGAATATTATTTATACTAAAAGATCAGACAACCAAACACAAGAGTTGCTGCTCTCCCTGGGTGCGGAGAAAGCCTCTGATAGGATCGAGTGGGATTATCTCTTCTCGACCCTGTCAAGGTTTGGATTCGCCCCCTCCTTTGTGTCCTTAATCAAACTATTATATGTCCACCCACAGGCTTCCATTCAGACAAATAATATAAACTCATCTTACTTTCCTCTAGAATGCTCAACAAGGCAGGGCTGTCCCCTATCTCCTTTACTCTTTGCCTTAGCAATTGAACCATTAGCTATTGCACTAAGAACAAATGATGAATATTCGGGTATTCTCAGGGGAAAAACAGAACACAAGGTGTCATTATATGCTGATGATCTTTTATTATATATTTCAAATCCTACAGAATCTTTCCCTGTTATAATGTTAATTTTAAAAGATTTTGGAGTGATATCAGGCTATAAAATAAATTTTTCTAAAAGTGTTTTGTTCTTAATTAGTGACTCAGCCAAACAACCAAAGTCTGCCTTTAACATTTACCCATTTACAATCTCAACCAACTGTAAATATTTGGGGATTAACATAACACAAGAATTTTCAGGTCTTTGTAGGCATAATTATTTAACCCTGTTTGAGTAAACAAAACAAAACTTAGAAAAATGGAGCAACCTCCCAGTCTCTCTAGCAGGAAGAATCAACATAAGGATGAATATTCTGCCCAAGTTTTAATTTCAATTCCAATGCATACCTATTTGTACTACTAAAGGATTCTTTACCAAATCAGATAGATTATTCTCCAAATTTATTTGGAATAAAAAAAATCCCCTAGGATTAAGAAATCTTTTTTACAGAGACCGAAAGAACATGGGGGGATGGGATTGCCTCGCTTCAGGTTCTATTATTGGTCTTGCAATATCAGAGCTTTGTCTTTCTAGTGTAATTCTAGAGGGGCTGATTGGGTTGAGATGGAAAATCAAAGTTGTCATCCAACTTCATTACAAGCATTGATTTATGCTTCTTAGAAGATAACAACTCCAAAAATTAAAAATCCAGTAGTTTCTCATTCTATTAAGATTTGGTTCCAAATAAGAAAACATTTTAAATGGAATGATGCTTCAATACTGACTCCTATTACACAAAATCACGTATTTACAGCAACACTTAAAGCGATACTTCAACATTTTGGCAAATTGGCCCATCTAGGGCAATTCGGTAGTCATTTAGAACAGCATACTTACTTTTTTGTGAGGGCGAGCTGTTGTTTATTCAGCGGTGGGTCTGAGGAGAGCTTCACGGCGGACACAATGGAAGTGGACGGTACAGCTGCTTCCCTCGTCAAACTCATCAAACACACAATCCAACAACCCCAAAACACTCAGGTGGACACGTTATAATCCACACATTCACTACGCTGTGAAACACCTACAAATAATACTGTAGCATTACGACACTGAAGCAAATACTGGGAACTACTTTTTCTGTTGAAATCACTACGCCCAGACACCATGTTACGTAAGTAGTTCCGTCTTAGCAATCTTCGCAAAAACCACTCAATCTCGGAATTTTGCATTAATATTCCACAGCGTAGTGAATGTGCAGATTATAACGTGTCCACCAGAGTGTTGTGGGGTTGTTGGATTGTGTATTTGATGAGTTTGACGAGGGAAGCAACTGTACCGTCCACTTCCATTATGTCCGCCGTGAAGCTCTCCTCAGACCCACCGCTGAATAAACAACAGCTCGCCCTCACAAAAAAAGTAAGTAGGCTGTTCTAAATGACGAGGGAATTGCCCTAAATGGGCCAATTTGCCAAAATGTTGAAGTATCGCTTTAATGAAATCTCATATTTTCCATGGCAAGTTAAAGGAATAACCTCCATGCAAGATTTATTTTTTGAAGGAGTGTTTGCAACTTTTGTTCAAATTCATGAAAAATATCAACTGTCAGACACAGATTTTTTTAAAATATCTACAAATTCATAGCTTTACAAAAACATCATTTCCATCCTTTCCTTATCAGCCCCCTGATTCCAGAATGAACACTGTGCTCTCACAAGACCCATTGAAGATAGTTCAGTTTCCATAATCTGTACAGAACTGCTTGATAAGGAATACCGTATTGGCCCGAATATAAGACGATGTTTTTTTCCAGAAACTGCGTCCTCAAAAGTGGGGTGGTGTTATAATGGCGGACTTACAGTAGACGGTCAATACGCATCCGCGCCGCTAGATGGAGCCAAAGTATCACTGACCAGGGAGAGTGGAGTGATGAAATGAGGTCAAATGATCTGATGAAAAATGGCGGATCATCTGGAATAAATGGGCTGAACGCTGGACAGCTGAGCAACAGCAGAGGAGAAGTTATGATACCAACTTTAAACTGATGGTGATCAACGCAGCAGAGTCATCAAACTACTGCCAAGCCGCCAGGAGGTCTGGTGGAGCAGAGCCTCGTTCTGACTGGAGAGCACAGAAAAACACTACAGATGCTAACGCTATGAGAAAAGCTTTCCGTGGTCCCGAGAGCGACGCTTCAGAGAGACTGATAGAAGGGAGAGAGAATACGTCTCTGAAAGACGGACAGACGGAATGTCCACCACCAGAGCCTGATTCAGCTGAAGGAGCTGGACAGTTATTTACATCATTTATGCAGTTTGGACCCCTTGAGGTTCTTATTTGTTGCTTATTGTTTCTTATTTTGAGAAAGAGAATATATTTTTTACTCAATACAGTAATATTTTTTTTCATTTTATATCTCGTGAAATGTTATCTCAGTGGTGAGTTTTTGGGTTTATAATAATTTTATAATAAAAAGTTGTTTTATGAGTGACCTTATTGTCTTCAGCATTTTTTTTTTTTCACAAAATGATCTTTGAAAAATAGGGGTCGTGTTATAATCGGAGTCGTCTTATATTCGGGCCAATACGGTATATACCTTCACTTGATCATCTAAAAGAAATGTGGCAACAGGACTTGGGAATTGTCATCACTGCTAAACAATGGACCAGGGCTCAAGAAAATGTTCACTCATCTTCAACTTGTGCCCGACATGGATTGTTACAATTCAAAGTCCTGCACAGGCTTCACCTCTCTAAAGTGTGACTCTCCAAAATGTTCCATGGAGTAAACACTGCATGTGACAGATGTGGCCAAGCTCAAACCACACTGGCACACACTTTCTGGAAATGCTCAAACATAAAGCTGTACTGGACTAAAATTTTTGGTATGTTATCTAATATTTGTGAAATACAATTGCACCCTGACCCTGTACTTGCACTATTTGGAGTACCTCCTGTGACGGTTACTCTTTCGAGCAGACAAAAAATAATTGTAAAATTTGTTACAGTACTTTCCAGAAGACTGATCCTCTGAAATTGGAATAATAAAAAAAACCCCTCTCACCTATATTAATCTGCTACATGATGTTATGAAGCATATTCAGCTAGAAAAGATAAGGTATGAATTAAAAGGAAAAGAAAATGATTTTTATTTGACATGGGGTGGTTTTCTGGAATACTTTGACAAACACAAACACGTAAACAGTTGAACTAGGAACAAAATGGTCTCCCCCCAATCCCCCATTCCCCTGTTTTGTTTCGTTTTATTATTCCTTTTCTTTCTTTCTTTTTTTTTCTTTTTCTCATGGTAATGATTATTATTTACCTCTCATCTTTAAAAGGGGGAGGAGAAGAGAGGGGGTGAAAAAAGGGGGGAAAACATTAGGGGCACTACGTTTAGTCTGTACATGTACCATATATATGGATACATATGCATGCATGTATATATATAATTATTCTGCAATTTATGCTCCACACTGTCATTCTGTGTGAACAGTTGTAAATCTCTAATAACAGATTTTAAAAAAAAAAGAACCTCAAAGGTTTAATAACTGCATTAATGATGCAAATAACTTTATAACCATCAAATTGCAGCTCTGTTCAGCTTGATGAACATGAATAACTCAGCCTCCTGGATGCTGGGTTCAGTCTGGCCTGTAGAGAACAGTTCTTCAGAGAGGAAGCAGCAGGTTTCAGCTGCTCTGAGCTTTTATTACTTTCTCCTGAAGGCTGGAAAACTGAAACCAACCAGATAAACATAGAAGTGAAAAAATACAAAAGATATATCACAGCATACATCACTGTCTGAAAACAAAACAAGTCAGTATTTAAAATCAAAGCCGCTAGCTCAATGCTAACTATTAAAGGAAACGCCATTGACATGCTAATGGAATTAGCATCTGCATTAAAACCTAAAAAAAAACCGGCCAAACTCACAAGTATCAGTTCCACCTCCATCCTGAACATCAGCTGAGTATACTCGAGTACTGACAGGCAGGTATTCTGGATGCTGTTTGAAATGAAGCTTAGAAAAACCAGCAGCAGCCACACTGCTCAGTCTTCTTCTCCCACTGCTGCAGGCTGACACTCTGTCCAGCTCACTAGCTCCCCCTAACGGGGGGCGGAGCCACTGCATGCAGCAGAGGCAGTCCCGCTCCCCGGGACTCTGGCTCCATCCAGTCCTCCATCAGAGCACCACCCCGTTTTTGAGAATACCATTTCTGGAAAAAAATATCATCTTATAACCTGCAGGTCAGTCCCACCAGGAACCAGACCATCTCCCTGGATTTAGAATCTGTGTTCCAGTACTGAATAAAGTAGAATAGAACTTTATTATCATTGCAACAAGTACAAGGAAATTATTGGGGCTTAGAGACGCCCAGGCAGCCAATCACGATGCTCAGTCTTGAAAGGAACAGAGTTAAAACAGAACTATGCAACTTTTGCTCTCACACTCCGCCTACTGGTCTCCTGTGAAAGCTCACTGTCGTAAACGTTCTCCGCATCACCCCCCCCCCCCCCCCTAACTCCTGCCCCCGTGTGCAGAGGGTGTCCCACTCTCATTCCAAAGGTTTTTTCTGTCTTCTTGGTTCTGCCATCATGAGCTCAGGGTGGCGTTGCTAACGCTAGCAAGGGATTCATGTTTGTTTTACGCACTTTTACCCTTGTCCTCCCGTATGAGCGCCGTAAAGCAGGTTTGTTCTCACCAGATGTAGTCGGGTCGATCCTCTGAAAGCTGCAAGTGCTGTTTTCAGGACAGAGACCGGCGGAGGGGACGGACCGGCCAATCACCGCCAAGTCTGTGTTTACCCCCACTGGGATTCTGAAAAACATTTATTGAGGTAAAAAAGAAACTCAAACAGAATTTTTTTTTTTTTTTGGGGGGGGGGGGGGGGTTAAAAAAAAAAGATATATCAATTCAGATCACGGTTCCAGAGGGAGTCATGATTAGAAGTGAGAGACCTAGAAAAAAATGCCAAACCCGCGCACACATATAGCAAATGACTCGAGACAGCTGCTTCAGTCCAGCAGATCAGCGGTTGCAGCTAGGGGTAGGGATAGGGCTGGTTCCTCTCTTGTCTCCAGACGGCTTGCTCGCCACCTTCTACTCCACATACTCTGCAATTCTGGATTCTGCTGCCCCAAAAACCAAGATCGATCACTGGTTGGATGACCACACATTTAATAAAATAGCCTGTAATCCACAGAGGCGTGACGAGACGAGACAAGACCATATCAGGGTCACAATGACCAGACCAGACTGGACCAGGATTCCACTTTACCTTTAAGAAAACTAAGAGACAAGATTTGGCTGGAAAAGTAGAGTTCCTTCACTTCACAGTCACTCAACAACACAGGTACATTTTGAAACGTGAGATAATTTACATCCATCCATGACCCCAGCATGAACTTCTTTCCACAAATAAAATGAAACATTTCTTTTCAGGTGCAAACACTAAATGTAGAAGCTGAACCAGAGTCCTGCCTCAGAGCCGCTGCTCGCTGCCGTGGTCGCTTCTTGTCTTACACTGCTTCCATGTTGTCCCTGTCTTTCCTGTCACTCTGCGCTGCTCATTATTTCCACTGGGACCCAAAATGCT